>NC_056739.1:1237293730-1237306230 GCF_019279795.1 Protopterus annectens
CCCAAAGTCAAGGACACACTCGCCAGATGCGAGCAGGAAGGAAAAACTCTCTGCTGTTGAATGTTTTTCTGTACCTTCAGGACCTTATCCTAAAGGTCAGAAGAGTGGGAAAATGTGGTTCAAAAGATCCCATGGAGGTTTTCAGGATGCACGAGGTGAACCCTTCCCCAGGAGTAGAGGGGGAGGCAATAATGGTAGACATCCATGAGGCAGAGGGGGTCTGCAAAACCAGACTGACTGATTCCTTTCACGGCTGGCCCTACCAGCGCTTCTGAAAGGAGGCCCATCTGCTCTACCCTGGAGGCAGTCGGGGGGGCAGTCAGGGGGTGGCTAACTTTGTACCCAGAAGTCTGGCGAGATATCACAAGAGAAGTGGGTAAAAAGTATAATATCCACAGGTTACTCCATTCCCTTTTGCCATCCTGTCCCACAGATCAAAACATTCCCAGATGTTCCACCCAGTCAAAGGGAACAAGCAACTATAGAAATTCAAAAGTTGCTAAAGTCCCCACAGACGAAATAGGATTCGGGACTTACTCAATATTCTTTTTAGTGCCAAAAAGAATAGGGGACTGGAGACCCATATTAGATCTCGGCAAACTAAACAAATCCATGAAGAAGTCCAAGTGACACTGCAGTCAATTCTTTCCTTTTTAGGGAAAGATTATTGGATGTGCTCAGTAGACCTCCAAGATGTGTACTACCACATTAAAAATGGACAGAGCATCAAGGAGTCATTTACGGTTCTGGCCAGTCACTGTCAGTTTCAATCTCTGCCCTTTGGTCTCACTACAGCCCCCAGAGTGTTCACCAAATGCATGGCAGTAGTCATGGCTCACTTGGGATGTCTAGGATTCCAAGTGTTTCTGTACCTAGATGACTGGCTTCTAACTGCCACCACCAACCATCTACTTCAACAGGTAAGAGACACCACACTACAAACCTGCTGTCAGTTAGGCATAACAGTGAATTTAGAAAAATCTGCCTTGTTGCCCTGTCAACATATTACATTCATAGGCGCACATCTCGACACAGTTTCCATGATGGCACTTATGCCTCCTGACAGTTTCTGCTCTCAGACTTCAAATAGCTGACCTTCTACCCAGAAACAAGGTGAAAGCAAAAACCATTTTGAAAGTCCTAGGAACCATGGCATCAACCATCACCCTCGTTCCTCTAGCCAGGATGCATATGAGAATTCTTCAGTGGCTCCATTTTGCTCAGTGGTCATTACAAGAACTTCCCATGTCTCACTAAATCAGAATTGGAGTCCTGCAAGAGAGATTTTCTTTGGTGGCTTCGGGCCAGCCACGTGACCATTGGATGACCTTTTGTGCCACAACCCATAGCTACAGTGACCACGGATGCCTCCCAGATAGGGTGGGGGGGACATTATCTGGGAAGAACAGTCATAAGCAGATGGCAAGAACACAAGGGCAAAAACACAAGGCCCATTTGCATATAAATGTTCTAGAGATGAGAGCAGTGCTTCCAGTATTGCAAGCACTCCAGGACTCTCTTCCACTAGGAACGATTGCAATCCAGTCAGACAACATGTCGGTAGTCTGGTACATAAACAAGAACTAACCAGATCCTACCCCCTTTATTGAGAAGCACTGAGAGTATGGCAGTGGGCAATCTCTTCCCAACATTTTGGTAGCAACGCATATCCCAGGGAAATCCAACGTGATAGCGGACAAACACAGCAGGGTGATAGTAATGCCTCACGAGTCATCTCTAAATCGAAACATAGCAGAGAAGATTTTCTGAAAATGGGGCAAGCCTTGCTGTGACCTATTTGCCACTCCCATGAATACCAAATGCAGCAGCTACTTTGCCCTAATCCCCCCGCCTATGGGGGAGACACCGAGAGATGCACTTGCTCACGATTGGCCCTTGGGACTACTGTGTGCTTTTCCCCCCTTTCTACTGATACCCAAAGTCATTCAGAAAGAAAAATCCTTGGGAAACAGGCTGATTCTCATTGTTCCATATTGGCCTTGTCAGATTTGGTTTCCCTTTCTCTGGCCTCACCTACAGGACAAACTGTGGGTTCTGGACCAAATTCTGGACTTTCTGACCCATATGTCAGGAACACTTCATCTGCTCTCTAAACCCTCAATTTGACAGCATGGCTGCTCCACTTACAAACCTAGTCAGGTTTCAAGACTTCACACCAGCAGTAAAACACATTTTATATTCTCACAAGGCTTCTACTAGGAAGTTATATTCTAGTAAATGGAAGAGGTTCTCCTACTGAGCAAAAGCAAGAAACATCTATCCCTTTTCTGCCCCAATTAGTTAAATTTTAGAATTTCTTGCAGAACTTTTTCAATAAGGTTCTGCCACAGTTACAGTTTAGAGTTCAACTAGCTGCAATTTCTAATTTTCACATTGGTGAGTACACTCCTAACCGGGTTCCTATCACGTCATTGAACTTTTACAAGTTCGAACCATATATGGTCGAGACCATATGTTCGAATTTGTGAAAGTTCGAGCATGTGAATGGAAATCTCCATAGGCAGAGGTTTCCATTCACTTCAGTGTGGTGCGATCTCGGAGTTGGTATATTTAAGTAGCGGGGATGTGGGGGGTGCAGGGGGGCTTGCCCCCTGCTTACAACAGTTTATTTTGTTGTTCGTTTTTTTTTTTTTTTTGTTAGGTAGTTGAAGTAATGTAACTTCGAATATAATGGTTCGACCATTAGGTGTTCGAAGTTACGTAACTTTGACTGTGATATAGACCCCTCTTAACGTGATGTCACACATTGTGTAAAGCATTTTTAAAAGGCAGTTGTTTGAGAATTCCCATAAAAGAACCTCTCGCCATGGGATCTGAATTTTGTCCTGTTTCACCTAACCTTACCTCCCTTTGAGCCTTCATCATCATGTGATCTCAAATTTCTCTCTTGGAAAACTATTTTCTTAGTAGCCATTATCTTATCTATCAAACCACGATACTTGATTTTCCCTAAGGATAGAGTATCTCTGCAAACTAATCCATCCTTTGTGCCAAAAGTTTATCATCAAACCAATCTGAATCAATCAAGTGAACTCCCAGTGTTTTTTCCTAATCCTAGCAATAAGGCAAATACAACTTCAATTGGATGTGCATAGGCAACTTATATCTGCATAGAACTAAAGATTTTAGCAAAACAGACCAATCCATCTCCTTTTCAGAAGCTAAAAAGGGTATGCCAGTTTCAAAAGTTACGCTTTCAAACTGGCTCTCTAATTGCATTACCTTTATATACACCTCAAATAACAGGAAGTTACCATTCAGAGGGCACTCGACTAGAGCCTTAGCAACACCCTCCGCTTACCTAGCCAGATTATCAATAGACATACTTTTATTACTCATTATAAAGTTGATTTGGTCTCCAGGGACAGGGCTTCTTTTGGTTCCACTGTGCTCAGCGGTTTCTTTTGGTTCCACTGTGCTCAAAGGTATTCTCCCGCAAGCCACCCAGGAAAATGGTGCTAGGGACGCTGTCCCAAACAGTAAGAATGAATGTGAGATAGAACAACATAACATATAGAAGTTGTGTACTCACCATAACGTTCCATGTTTGTTGTCCATCTCGCCCTTCATTCTTACGACCCTCCCACCTTCCCCCAGCCAAAGGCTCCTAGGGGACTTAGATGAGAGATGCTCCTTCCTAGTGAAGGAACTCCTCTGAATGTCCTTGATGTTCTTCGTCTTCCCTTGCTGCAGTCCTGACAATTGGGTATAGTCCGCGTCCCAGTCGGCCCGAATACCAGAGTATAAGGCTGACGTCGGTCATGGCGCCTTAGACTGACGTCAGTACGTCAGGGTACTAATGCACATGACCGACGTCATTTCCTCAGTCTTTTTTGCCGCATGGTCCGATGCAGAAGCAATTTTGCGAGTGCAGGTTGGCGTTCTGAGATTTTCCGAATCCGGAGTTTCAGACCGAATACAGAGTTGGCTAAGTAACCCGTTGGAACATTTTGGTTTTTCTTGCCTCAGTATGTTACGGATGTCAGAAAAAGTGAATAACTGTATTTCTTGTGGGAAGCAGATACCGCATAGGGATTATCATACATTGTGTATACCTTGTTTAGGGCCTGAGCCCGACGTTGTTGGTTGCCGCTCTTGTGCTAGATTTAACAAACGCACTATTAAGAGGAGGCTTGATTGTGCTAGGTTGGTGTTTGGGAAGCGTTGCAATTATACTATGCCGCCGGATGCTCCGGCGCCTGCTTCATCTAAGAGCGCAAGGACAAAACAGAGAAGTCTAGTGGTGGGATACCGGCAGTCCCGGTTGTCGGTCCTTTAGAAGGCTCATCGGAGCCAGAGGTTTTGCCAGGAGTCTCTATGGAGTCTCAGGCAGATACTTTACTGTTACAGGATGTGCCCTCTCAGGAGGTAGGCCAGGCTGAGGGGGCTTCTCAGGTAACTGTTCTTCCCTCTCTTCCCAAGGTAGTTAGGGCCTCTCCTTCTGTTGCCAAAGCTTCTTTTAGAGGAAGGCCAAGTTCAGCTTCTGTAGGGGCTTCTCCTAGCATTTCGGGCTCTGTGCCTAAGAAACATATGCTTAAAATGGCAGAAGATTTGATTACTCTGATTAGAGGTTCTATGCCCCCACCTGATAAGAGGCCTAGGGTGGAACAGGAGTTTGATAGTTTTGAACAGTGTTCACAGGCTTCAGAGTCTTCTGTGGAAGACTTGCAAGAGTTTCCTACTTATTCTGATGTGGATGATTCCACTCCTTCAGCTTCTCCTCCTGAGGATTTTTCATTTTCAGAGACTCTTCACTCCATGAGGGAGCACTTTAAATGGGAAGGCCAAGATTACTCTGACTCTAGAAAAAGGCTTAGGGAATTCTTGTTTTTGCCCCAGCATAGGCCCTTAGCTATTCCTCCTGTGTTGAATGTGGTGGAGGATGTTTTTGCAGAGGCTTCTCTGAACCCTGATTCCTTGCCTCCTGCTCCTGTTAAGCCTGATAGGTATTATAGGGTGCCCGAAGCTCATAAGTATTTGTTTAAGAGTCCCAGGGCGGACCCAGAAACTGTTTCTCAGGGGCCTAAAGGTGTTAAAGCTTCTGTGGTTAAAAATCCTGTACCCTCTGATAAAGAGGCAAGGGCTTTGGATAGGTGGGGTAAGAAAGTATATACTTCTTCCACTCTAGCCATGAGGGCGTTGAATTGTCAATTTCATATGCTGAAATATCAGAATTATCTCATTTCACAATTGAAATCTAAGGTCGATGCTTTGGCGGAAGGTATTGAGTGTAAAGAATTGCTGGATTTGGTTCATGTGTCTGAACAAGTGGGTAAGCATTCTTTGCAGTGTGGTTTTGATGCTGTTCAGGCCTCCTCGAGGGTGGCTGCTACTAGTTCTGTTCTTCGCAGACATGCATGGTTGAAGGATCAGAATTTAGCTGAGCATGTTAAGACCAGGATTTTGGATGCTCCTTTACAGTCTGATGTGTTGTTTGGACCGCCTGTGGAAGCAGTTTTAAAGAAAATGGAGGACAAAGCTAAGTCTATGCAGACTGTTAAAGATTTCTTGCAGGTGCAGCCTCCGAAGTTTAGTAGAAATTGGCCTGCTAAGGGGTGGACATATCCTGCTTATGGTTCCCAGTCTAGGGGTAGGTCTAGACGTGGTAGGGGCAGGGCTCAAGGTTCGTTTAGGCCTGGATCAGACAGTTCACCTGCTCAGACTTCTGGTGAGGGCAGGGGTCAGTCCTTTCGTAAGCAGAACCAATGACCTGCCTTTTCAGCTGCCAGTGGACTCTCGTCTGGCAGCTCCTTTGGGAGGAAGATTGTCTTTTTTCAAAGAAAATTGGGATTTAATCACTCAAGACAGATGGGTGCTGGATATCATTCATCACGGGTACAGATTTTATTTCCACACAATGGCCCTTTCAAAGGCATGCCAGATGTTCCTCCTCCACAAAGAAAAGAGGCTCACAAGCAAGTTTCTCAGTTACTCCAGATAGG
The DNA here is from genome assembly GCF_019279795.1 of Protopterus annectens. NCBI lineage: Eukaryota > Metazoa > Chordata > Ceratodontiformes > Protopteridae > Protopterus > Protopterus annectens. The sequence continues at coordinate 1,237,299,694 of NC_056739.1, forward strand.
GGCTATTCAGCCAGTCCCTGTGTCAGAAAGGGGCTTGGATTTTATTCTCGCCTGTTCCTAGTACCAAAGAAGGGGAACACGTGGAGACCAATTTTGGATTTATCTATCCTCAACACTTTTCTGGACATTCCCAAGTTCAAGATGTTGACGTTACAGCAACTGTTACCTCTGCTGGGCAAGGATCACTGGATGGTAACTTTGGATCTCAAGGAAGCTTACCTTCATGTGCCCATAAGGCTAAGTTGCAGAAAGTATCTGCGGTTTCGAACTGGAGATTTTCATTATCAGTTCTCTGCATTGCCCTTTGGCTTATCTACTGCGCCCAGAGTATTCACAAAGGTTCTGGCTCCAGTGATAGCTTACTTCAGGCTTCAAGGCATTCAAATTTATCCTTACTTGGACGACTGCCTGATTCTGGCTCAAGAAAAGGAACACCTTCTACAGCATCTGGAATATGTCATAGCAGTGCTAAGATGCCTAGGGTATTCTGTGAGCGAAATATAGTCCAGTCTAGTACCCTCTCAAGACATGAGCTTTCTCGGTGTGGGACTGAATGCAGCAGCCCAGATGGCCTTTTAACCCCGGACAAACAAAAGAGTCTGTCACTTTACTTCCATCAACTATCTCATCAGTCCGTGCTGACTGCAAGGACAGTCCTTCAAGCATTAGGGTTCATGGCATCTTGTATTCTGGTGCTTCCCAATGCCAAACTGCATATGAGGAAGCTGCAATGGTATCTCAAAAATGTATGGACACAGCACTGCCAAGATTTGGACACTGTCATTCAAATAATACCTTGCCTTCAGAAGGAATTCTTGTGGTGGGCTCAGGAATGTCACCTAAACAAGGGACTCTCTGTGACCCGGCCAGAGGCAGTCAGATTTTAACGACAGATGCCTCGGACACTGCTTGGGAGCTCATCTAAATGGAAAGTGGATACAAGACAAGTGGCCTGCCAGACTACAGCATCTACATATCAACATGAAGGAGATGTTAGCAGTCCAGTTTGCATTGATGGCGTTCAAGGAGTTACTTCTTCCAGGGCAGGTGTTGATTCTGACAGACAACACAACTGTCATGTGGTACATCAACAAGCAAGGGGAACACATTCTTATCCTCTATGCAGGCAAGCAATGATTTTATGGGAGACTGCGTTAAGCCTGCAACTGACTCTTCAGGCAAGGTTTCTGCCAGGAGCACCGAACTCCCCTAGCAGATGTATTAAGCAGACAAATCATGGATCCCCACGAGTGGAAACTGGATCTTCATGTATTTCAGAAATTGACAGTGTCATGGGGAACTCCAGACATAGATCTGTTCGCTTCTCCACTAAACCACCAGCTGCCAAAGTATTGCACAAAGGGGTTTCATCACACAGCTTGGAAAGTGGATGCTCTGTCTTTCAGTTGGAAAAACCTTCATGTCTATGCCTTTCCACCTCTACCTCTTCTTCCAAAGGTATTACTAAAGGTCAGACAGGACAGGCCAAGGATGATTTTGATAGCTCCAGATTGGCCTCGGCAACACTGGTACCCACTTCTAAGGAGTCTTGTAAAGAAGCCTCCATGGCCTTTACCTCTGATTCCTCATCTGTTATCTCAGAAGGACGGTCATCTGCTCAATGTCAAGCTTCAATCTCTTCATCTCACAGCTTGGCATATTCTGTGTTGAAGCATGGTAGGTCTCAGCTTCCTCAACAAGTTTTAAATGTGATTATGGAAGCTAGAAGGCCTAGTACTAGGAGAGTGTACGCAGAAAAATGGAAGAGATTTTTATTTTGGAGTACAGCAAAAAAATTTGGAGATTTCAGAGCCTAATTTGAGTGTGGCTCTTCAATATCTTACTGAATTATTGGACAAAGGTTTGTCTTTCTCTTCCATAAAGATTCATGCTGCAGCAATTTCAGCTCACTATGATTGTGACCCACCTTTGTTTTCGCATCCTTTGTTCAAGCAGTTTCTTAGAGGGCAAAGAATATAAGACCCCGTAGAGCTCCTACTCCTGCTTGGGATCTCAATTTTGTGTTGGAAAAACTTACTCTACAACCTTTTGAGCCTGCAGCTACTGCTGAATTGAAATATTTGTCATGGAAGACTGCTTTTCTGTTGGCTATTACTTCTGCAAGAAGGGTGTCTGAGTTGCAGGCCCTTATGGCAGTAGAGCCCTTTTGATTTTCCATAAGGACAGGGTATCATTACGTACTAATCCTTCCTTTATGCCTAAGGTGGTTTCTAGTGTGGCTTTAAACCAAACTATTCATTTGCCTACGTTTTGCAGATCCTCAAAATAAAGGGAAAAGATTTTGCACACTTTAGATGTACACAGGCAATTGCGTTATTATTTGAGCAGGACTAAAGATTTTAGGCAGTCTCAGCAGTTACTTGTTTCTTTTTGCTTTAAGTTCACAGGGCAAGCCTGTGTCAAAACAAACTATTTCTAGGTGGATTGGCTTTTGCATTTCATTTTGTTATTCCCATCATGGCAAAGAGGTTCCAGCTGGGATTAGGCCTCATTCCACTAGGGCTACTGCCACTTCAACAGCATTTCTAAGGGGGGTGGCAACTAAGGATATTCTGGAAGCTGCTACTTGGAGTTCAGTGCATACTTTCTCTAGGCATTATCACCTGCCTATTTACTCTAAGACTAGAGCTGGTTTTGCCACAGCTGTTTTACAAGGCATGTTGTCAGCTCCTGCTACTTTATAATTTGCCAGCCTCCCTTACCTCTGCTTTGGGATTCTACCCAATTGTCAGGACTGCAGCAAGGGAAGACGAAGAACATAGTACAGTTTTGTACCTACCATAAATGTAGATGTTCGAGGATTCCCTTGCTGCAGTCCAATCCCTCCCTCCTTCCCTCTGTGTTTCAGGGTGGTTGTGTAGGTGAGTTTACATGCTTATATTTTTGTATATATTACTGTATATATTGTACATGTTTTTTGGTGCAGGTTGTTTTTGGGACTTGTCTTTTTGGGTCTTCTGACATCTGGGGCAAGAAAAGACTGAGGAAATGACGTCGGTCATGCGCATTAGTACCCTGACGTACTGACGTCAGTCTAAGGCGCCATGACCGACGTCAGCCTTATACTCTGGTATTCAGGCCGACTGGGACGCGGACTATACCCAATTGTCAGGACTGCAGCAAGGGAATCCTCGAACATCTACATTTATGGTAGGTACAAAACTGTACTTTTTTTCTATACCTGATGTTGCATGTCAAAGGTAGATACATTGTTATGATTAGCAGCAAACAAGATCTGGGGAATTACACCACTGCATGGTGGGATACCTTTTCAGCCACGAGCCAAGTGAAAGACTTCGAGCTTGTGTATTTGGCCAAGTCATAGCCGAGGATCGGCTCCGAACCCAAACAGTAAGAATGAAGGGTGAGATGGACAACAAACATGGAACGTTATGGTGAGTACATAACTTCTTTTTAAGATAGGCTGTGGGATAGTATTCCTGATTTTGGAACTATAGTTGGAATTAAGGGAGTCATCAGCACTGTTATTGCTTTTAGAGGTATGTATAGTAGAAGATATTTATATGAGGAGCAGAACATTCCGGTGCGAGTGTATGGCTGGAGTAGCTGATGTAGTGCAGGAGTTTTGTCTGGTAAATCAGTTTGTGGGTGGTAATGATTTGGATGAAAGTAAGGCAGTTGGGTAGTTCTAGCTAGTTTAGTTGTTGTAAGGCCGAGCGATGGTGGGGTTGATGTGGAGAGTTTGTTGCAAACTTGGCTGTTTTATTGTAGCAAGCTTCCAGTTTTGCTAGATCAGTTTTCTTTAAGTTGATGAAGATAGGGGAAGCATATAGCAAGGCTGAGAGTGAATGAGTTCTGGATATTGCCTGTCTTGTAGCAGAAGTGAGGAAAGTTCGGATTCTGTAAGGGGATCCTAATTTTGTGTGCGTCATTTTTGATGGTTTGTGATACGTGTGTGTCGATTTTCAAGTTGTTAATTACTACACCTAACAGTTTAGTTTGGGGAAATGTTGATATACTCATCAGACAATATTTCTATAAAATGAGGATGAGGAGGCAGGGGGTTTACCAGGACTGAACAGCATAAGCTTAGTTTTATTTGGATTAAGAATTAGTTGTATGTCCGTCAAGATTCTACGGCAGAGAAGGTCTGAGTTGTTGAAGGGTGTGTGCAGCACAGATGAGAGTGGAATCATGCATACTGAATAATGGAGGAAAGATGGGTAGTAGAATGGAGTTTGTTGGTGAAAATGTTAAAAAAAAAAAAAAAAAAAAAAAAAAAGAGAGAGAACCAAGGATTAAACCCTGATGAACACCCATGGAAACCAGTAGAAAAGATGAGAGTTCCTGCTGCCATTTGACAGCTTGTTGGCAGTCAGTCAGATAACTGTGGAACCAAGTGAGAAATGAGTGACTAAATTTGAGGGAGGTGAGTTCAGAGAGGAGTTTCTGGTGGAAAACTCTGTCTAAGGGATTGGACAGATCTAAGAAGATGGAGGGGGGACTATTTTGCCTTCATTTCTGTATTGGTTAATAGTGTTAGTAAAGCTTATGAAATCAGTTGTGGTAATGTGGTTGGGGTAGAAACCATGTTGTGTACCGGAGAGAAGATTTTTTTTGATGCATTATAGTTGAGCTGGGTATGTATACATTTTTCTAGTATTTTGACTTTGGGGTTAAAATTGATATGGGTCTATAATTGGAGAGCTCTATGGAGTTTCCTCCTTTGTGGAGAGTTTTCTAGGATATTTTCCAGAGGAGAGGAATGTAGTGCTCTGTGATAGTATGGTTGATGAGAATTGAGAATAGGGTAGGAGATGGCATCTGCTGCTTGTTTAAGGAAATCAGATGGCAATTTATCAGCTGCAAGGGAAGTAGGTTTAAGTTTGCAGAGAAGTTTTTTCTAGTGTTAGTTTGAATAGGCTTAAAAGAGAAGGTATTTGTTTCTGTAGGTGATGATGGGATTGTCAGTGGAGATTTAGAGAAATTCTTAGAAAATGACTATAGAATTAGTAAAGAATGAATTAAATTGAGTGGATATGTTGCCTTTGGTAGTAGTGATAGATGTGGATGGTGTTGAAGGTTGGCCTGGTTGAAGTAGTTTATGGTGAACCAGAATTTTTGAGTGACTGTGGTGTTTTAGCTTAATATTGGTGTAGTAATTTTTCTTTGCTTAATTTGACTTGGGTTTTAGCTTTATTTCTAAGATTATAATATCGGTTGCGGTTGGCTTGAGTTTTGTTTGCATGGCATTGCGCCTAGGCTTTATCTGTTATTTTAAGTTGTTTTTTGGTTTTGTTTGTTAGCCAGGGAACATAATTAGATTTGGTTCTAACACTTCTACATGGGACTAATTTGTCTAAGGTACTGAGGATGCTAGTGTTAAAGTAGTCCACTGCAGTATCTAGTGGTAGTGTTGCGAGTGGGGTCCAGCACAGTTGTGCAGTAGGTAGTCAAATGTTTGAGGGTTGGTCTTTTTTGTTTAGAATTTGCTGATAGGTGGTATTTCTGGGGGATGGAGCCATTGTTTGAGTAGATATGTTGAGAGGTGATAACTGATGCTGTCAGGGAGACATTCAGGTTGGAAGGTGTTAGATTTTATTGGTTAGTATCCAATCAATATATTCCTTTTTGGTGGCTTTGTCTCTTCTAGTTGGAGATTAACCTTCATGGATTTGCCCAGCTTATATAATGAAACTGGTGGGGCTTTCAAGGTTGCAGGTATACCAATCCACATTTAAGTCTGCATGCAGTCTGGTCACAGACTGGTTTGGCTTCAACTTTGTGAAAGAATATTTTCCCTGCTAAATTAAATAGCTTATCTGTTTTCCTTAATCTGAATTTTTGTTAGATTATCTGACCGAACATCTAAGTCTGTAGATTCTTTGGGGGTAGTTGCCTTAACTGGAGCAGGGTGATGGGGGCTGCTGCCAATGCGATACGAGTAGAAGTACTTAAAGGAATGCTGATACTGCATTCGTGTTACTTTTCAGAGGATAAGCCATGTTAGTAACTTCATAACAGGGTGCTTCTTAGAAATGTTCAGAAAGATGCCTCTCCTCCTGTAAAGTGTGGTGCAATGCCCTCTGCATGGAGGCTATTGTGAGTGCATTTTTCCACACATCAGTGATTCCTCAATTGAATGCATGAATACTTGGTGAGCTCACACCCCTAGTGTCCATGTATGTTCAAACCACAATACCTGGATGTCCAACAGTTGGCTGTCCTGTGACAGTATTCCATTACTAGACCCCTCCCCACCACCACCACCATAGGTAAGCTGCCTTTGCCTGCTCACTTACTCCACCGAGGTGGTCTTATGCCTTTGCCATGTCTTTCGTCCAGGTTGGTTGGGACAGTAGGGAAAGTTCTTTCTGTTCAATATAAATATATTTTATTTCTGGAGACTGTTATGCTGTCAAATGTTGGACAGAAGAAAATGAAATTCCATTGAAGGTGGTTTCATACATTTACTACCCTTGCAGAAACATCAAGGGAGGTCTAGTTTGATTTACTCATGGAAACATTTAATCTTTTTTTACTTTTGTACATTGA
>NC_056739.1:1237618730-1237776230 GCF_019279795.1 Protopterus annectens
TGAACCAAGTAAAAGGCATTTCTGACCACTGCCGCTGCACAGTGGTCAAATGTGACATTATCAATCTGAGTACCCAGGTCTCTCACATGAGGTTGTATGTTTAGGGGGTTGCCGTTGATGTGTTATCAGTAGGGGCCGTGTTTATGCCGAATGGTACGATGATGCTTTTTTTTTGCATTTAGCTTAAGGCCATGACTTTAGCACCAGTCATCAGTTGCTGTGAGACCCTCTTGCAGTATGTTAACATAATTTGGGGGTCAGTGACAGTACCCAACTTAGTCGTCCGCAAACTTGGTCAGCCACAGGCCTTTTGTCTTTGCCTGAACCTCTGAGAAGTGGATGCCAAATAGAAGGGGTTTGTATATGCAATTAGAAACATAGAAATTAAGTATTTTAATACAGTGGTTAAAATATGTGAACTTTCGGAAAGAGGAAATAAGGTTATTTAAATAGGGAAATTGAGAAGAGGGTATAATACCATTTATTCAAAAATCAAATCTTTTAATAACCAGCTAAAACTGTTAGGTACTATTTGTTTATGACTTATTGTAATATATTTATTTACTAATAATATTTCTTGATGTATGTATTTCCATTTTGAATCCTAGGATCCACAAAGCTGTAACTTCTACAATTGTTGAAATAGCATATGATTGAATATCAGGGAATCCTATTCCACCATAATCCCAACCTTTTCTGTGCCAATCAAAGGAAACTCTTGGTTTATTAGGATTGCCAAAAAAAAATTAAGTAGAATGTTATTTATCATTATACGTTTTTTTTTGTGGAGATGGTACTAAAGATTGTAAGGCAAACATTATTTTAGGGAGAATTCTCATCTTAATAAGCATTAATCACTTTTCCATGGTAAAAAAGAGCTTGTTATAATTTGTGACTAAACTTAAAATTTTGTCAACAACATGTTGAAAGTTTGTATCGTTTCTTTTCTATTAATCATAACGGTTATACCAAACCATGGCATTTCATTTGATTGTTACTCCAATTGAATATGGAATATTTTTTTATAATTGTATTTATTAATAATGTACTTACTTTATTATGATTAGATCTTTGAGATTTCTTCAAACTGACTCATAAAACTAGTATGTGCTACTTAATTTTCTATATTTCCTTCTGTTAGTAAAATAGCAGCAAAGAGTTGAATCTTTAGTTCAAAATCGTATTTTGATGCCCTTAATGTTCTTATTGGATCTAATGCTATTAGCAAACAGTTTTGTAGCTGATGCAAAATGTAAAGGTGATAATGGACACCTTTGTTTTGTGCCCTTTTGTAATTTAAAGGAATTTGAAAGAAATAACCTATTTTAACATAAGCACAAGAGTTACTATATAACTTAGAAATTTAGCTCAGGTGAGAAATTATACACTTGAAGTGTTTTAAACAGGTACAACCAATTAACTGAGTCAAAAGCCTTATCTAAACTGAGACTAAAGATAGAAAGTTTTTTTATTTTTATTTGCATAATCTATTAATGTATGTATTCTTATTATATTATCCTATACTTGTCAATTTAAAATAAGCCCAGTTTGATCATTAACTGATTTTAGGTATAAGTAGAGTAATTCTGTTACCTAAAATGGATGTGAATATCTTATAGTCCACATTTAAAAGTGAAATGGGTCTGTATGATTAACACTTTGTAGGATCCTTATCTTGTTTTAAAATAGGTGATATAAAGGAATATTTCCATGATGAGGGGGACTTCAGCAGTTGTTTTTATTTCTATATATACCTTGTCTAATATTTTAACTGCATCTTCTGGTAGTATTTTTATGTAATTCTGGTATAAGACCATTTAAGCCCGGTTCCTTATTTTTTTTTAAACTCTTTTATTTCTGTTAAAGTGAATGGTCTGTTATTTTTGTTCACCTGTTAATTTATTATTTATATTTTTCCTTAGAAAAGTTTCAACTATATAATTATTATTTAGGTTATTTGTGTGTATATTTTCAAAAAATATTTTAAAGCCCCCAGGAATACCTTTAATATCTGTTTTACTATTTTATTCTTTGTGTTATAATTTTTTTGATATGATTTAGTTTATTAATTGTCTTGATTTAAGGGAAAGTTTATGCAAGCTTAAAGGAATTACTTAATATGCCTGGTTTGTTTTTCCAGGTTTATTGAAACTTTGATTTAGAATTTCAACTTATTTTTGGACTGACTGTGTCATTTGATTTTAGATTCGACTTTAGTGCATTTATTTTGGCTTGTAGTTTAGTCAATTCTTTGTTCCTTTCTCTTGTTTTACTAATATACCAACTTGTAACTCTTCCATTTAAGTAAGCCTTTAGTGAGTCCCACAGGAGAGTGTTAGTTACTTCACCATTCATGTTTATTTCTAGGAAATTTTTGATCTTTTTAACATACCAATTCCTGAGGCCTTTTATTTTAATGTACGTAGGTATTTGACGGTTTTTAGAATAATGCTAAAGGTTATAGCATTATGGTCTGATAATTGACATGAAACTATTATCACATTTCAGAGATGGTCCAGTAGATTGTTTGAGAGAGATTTTATCAATATTTGTTTGTGTTCCATATCTATATCTATATGAATAATGGTTAAATTGAAGTGAGTTTTCCTTAACTCCTACGTATCCGTAAAATTCATTAGATTTACAAAATTCATTAAGTGATTGGCTGAAGATGCGATTCTTAGCTTTGTATCTGCAGTGGAAATTTTATCTGATAAAATACAATTAAAATCACCAGCCATTATGACTTCACCTTTCATGTAATAGGCTATAGTGCCTAAGTAATTTTTTGCATCATTAGCTCCAACCCCTGGACTCTAATAAGTGTTCACCAATGCATATAGGTTTTTCTGTTCTACTTGGTAATAATACTTTATGTACCATTTTTTTCAACATGGGTATCTTTTAATTTAGGCATTACTGGTGAGTTTTTCCATAAAATGAGGGTGCCTCCTCTTTTAGCTCTGAAACCAGAACCTGTTAATAACAAATAATTATTTTATGAATGTTTATTTGCATCTTTATTAAGTAAATATGTTTCCTGTAGAAGTACTGTTTGAGCTTTATGTAATTGCAAGTATTTGAACAGATTCAGTCTCCTTAATGGATTATTCAGTCTATTAATATTAGTAGATAGGCATTTAAAATCAGACATTTTTATAAGAGAAATAAAAACATAAGTGTAATGGAATCACATTTATGTATAGATCTTATTATGTACTTTATATATAACTCTATGAAATCTTCAGCTACGAACAAAACTTTTGAAACAAATAAAAATTACCCAATGATATAACCTTAAAACATTCTACCATGGAATAAAGAATTCCTAGTCTGTTGAAAAAGATGAACAAACAACCTCTCAAACTCTCCATTAGACTAACAAAGCTTAGCTCATGCTTCTGATTCATATTATTGTCTCATATTTTTAGTAAGCATCATATCAAAGCCCAGCAATGAGTCATTGTGAATAAGAAAAGTTATAGGTATTCAGAATCTTTATTTTAAGTTGACTAAACTGAATAACTATTCCCCTGGTCTACTTTAGGGAGGAAGTGGGTTACGTCCATATTTATTAATTTATAGGTAGATGGTTTTATATATTTTTCCTATTTTATTTACTATGTGTAAAGTTGTTCATAGGATCATAAGTTCATATTAGCAACAGACTAATTCCCCTTGTGGGCCATTCCAAGCCCAGCCAATTAGCTCATGTGAGAATCAAATCCTGCACCTTGTACCCATAAAGTGAACACATTCACCACTATGCCAACCTCCCACCCTTGCCCTTGTAGACATATTTGTATTCTTTAACTGTATACATGTTTACTTATTCTGATCTCTTTCTATTTCTGTTTGTATACTATATCTTTTACTATTAATATATTCCTAGGTTTTATGTTTTAGCTATAATCCTAGTGTAGAGGGTCAGATAGTAGAGCATTATATTTACCCTTGTATATTTGATGCTCTGTAATCTAGTACTACTGTCAGAATCAGTCCAATTTTTTCCTTAAATATTGTCTAATAGTACATGAACAAACATTTGAAAAATCTTCATTTAAGATTCAGACTTTCCATAATAAATTGTTCTGAGATGTTAAGTTGTGTTATTAAAGAGAGACAATAACAGAGAAACACAATCTTATTTTATTTATTTTTTTTTATTATTATTAGAAGTGCCATTCTGTAGGCCAGTGTATAAACTATCCTTTTTGGTATACTGCAAGCATTCAGCACTATTTTTAATAACTGACAGTGGTTTAGAATATAATTCATTATGTTTTGCTTATTTAACTTGTATTCATTGACATCTTAGCATAGGATTTGAAGTGTTATAATTATTTACTTTTAGATAGCAAAAAGTAACCTAGACAGTTCTTAGAATTTTAGAACTCCAGCAGCATCACAAAAGTGCTCATGATTCTAATTAAGCTGCTTCAAGATGGTCCTCATGACAAGGGCTTGCAAATGAACAGTTTATCAGCTACAATTCACACAAAAACATTCAAGAGTGAATCAAAGCCACTTCTACTTTATACATCCATCCCTTGAACTCTTCCAAACCACTAAAAAAAAAACATTTCAAAGTATGTTAGCCACTGAAAAGCTATTGTATTTAAAGAAGTAACATTTAGTGATACGGTAACCAGTACTTGTATGAGATGTTTCATGTAAAGCAGACTGTCATCTTCTTTTTTTAAAGAAAACACTGCTCTGTGATCAAACTGTTAAGAAATCAAATGTGAATAAAATTGCTAGTAAACCCAAGTAATCAAGTTTTATTCCAAAACTTAAAATACTGAAAAGGTCAGTCACCATAACAGTTAAGCGCTTTTGTCTACTTATTCATGTTAGTAGACTTCCTCAGAACCAAAATATAACTGAACAAGTTACAGTGAATTTTTATCCTTGTGATACATAACTAATTGAATAACGAATCCCTTCCAGCTCAGTGCGAAATAGTCTACCCTCCATGTAAAACACCAACCTGCAACTTCATAACATGCCATATCAAAAAAACTATAATAAGTTTAACTTGGATTAAAAGACTTAATAAAGCTTTACAAACATAAATATTTTTAGCTGAATGGCACAAATCTAACTCTGTATAGTGCCACAGTGGCTCATATGACCATTGTAAATTTACAAGAAACTACAAGTCAAAAGCTTTAAGCTTTAAAATACGTAATTGAAATGTCATTCAAATAAGGGGGGAGGGGTGTTCTGGCAGTTAAGGCACTTTTGCCCTATTAACTCCTTACATTCTAAAATGATTTCAGTAGAACCTCCCCTGGGGTTAATTAAAACCCTTTCAAGTACAGCAACATGGAACCTGTTGAAACTTGAACATACTAATGTATGCATTGCCCATGCTTTTGCTACATAAATCATATGAATGCTCAAATATTCTTCTCTTTAGTGTTCTGCATAATGCAACCTACAGATGTTGCAACAGGCAGTGTACATTACACTTTGTTACAAAATTGCATCCATTTGCTAAGCTTACTTTTGTATCTACTGGACCAGTTGTCAATAGTGCCGACATTTCCACATCTTTTGTGGGTCTGATCTGAAATGGCTGTTGGTTTTCCAATGTTTGCTTTAAGTTTCTGCCTGTTTTGATAACAAAGGTTGATTCTGTACCAAGACGTTCACTAAATTCCTATCAGATGTAAAACAGAACAGTATTTCTGTATGGTGCCCTGTACTTTGTTACTGAGAGGATGGTAGCACAAAATTAAACTCATGGGCATGCCAAGCCAAGATGAAACATTTGCAATGAGTTCAGGTTTGCATAAAATAGGGATAAATCTAGTCACGCGATTACTTGCAATTTCATGTCTGATATTGTCCACAAACAATTATAGGATGCTACACTCATTTTCAAAAACTTTATTGTCAGAAATCATCCTGCTAATTCTTATGAAATGGCCTTTGACTAAAGACCTTCTGGTGTTTAGAATGCAAACTTTCAAAATGTATGCATGGATCTGAAAAAGCTGGCTTCCTATAGATTGTGGACTTGAAAGTCCCTCATGTTTGCAAATGGTCACATCTAACTAGTTGGCAAAAGTATGAGATAGTGTGAGATAATCTCAAAAAAGAAGTAGAAGCATTAATGAAATGCAGAAATTCATCCATCTTACTAGCAGAATCTGTCCAAATGATAAATGTCGTGTAGATATGTACTAGTCAACCAACTATCCTTGTAAGGAGATGTAAAAAGGGTATTCTGCTTCCAAGCCCACATCACTATATTTGTGTAAATGGGTGCAACCACATCCATAGCTTCACCTTGGATCTGTTTAAAAAAAAAAATCACATTTGAAAGCCATGAAATTGTTTTCCAAGACAAATTCCGTAAAACACATTAATATTTTGTAACTGGATGCACTGACACTTGTACATTCCAACAAGGCTTGTGAAAAACTGTCTAAGCCAGGACCAAGAGGTATACAGTCAAAAAGGTCCTGTACATCAATACAAACTAAGATCTCATTGCTAGCTACATCTATCGATGGGAACTGGCTCAAGTCCCACGAGTCCTTTAGCATGTATTTGTAATCAGCCAAAAATGTTATCTCCATGTCCACAAAAAGCACTAAGGGATGTGGCTTAGATTGTTTGGCTGATACAGTAGGCCTCTTTGGAGGACTGACTTTATCCTTGTGGACATTAGGGATACCAAATACAATGGGAATTGTGGGCTGCTCAATGTTAAAAAATTCATACACATCACATGTAATTAACCCATCAGTAAATAAATCATTTAAATACAAATCAATATCATGATAAGCTAAATTAATTTCATTTACAGATGTGATAATATATTTCATGGTCTGAAGCATCCATCGAAACTACACCACCGCCTTTGTCAGGTTTTAAAACTCTGAAAGAACCGTCAGCAGTAATAGAATTCAAGGTTTCACTTTCATTAACTTTTAAATTATTGTACTGATGGTGATATGTTCTGACAAGTTGAAAATTTCACATCTACATATATTCTCAAACAGGTTTGTGAGAGGCACATAAGGAGGAGTAAAAGTACTTTTCTTTTTTATCACTGTGGTGTTAGATTCAGAGGATCCATGGTCATTGAAAAAAATTGTCAAGTTCAACTTCCTAACAACAAGTTTTAACTCTAAAATGGCATCTGTGACATTCAGTCTAGTTACAGGAACATAAGAAAAGCCCCTCTAGAAAAGTTCTAAGTGGGCTTCTGCAAGATTCACCTTAAAAAATTTAAAACCGTTTTTAGACGAAATAAAGTGAAATAACCGGTCTATTTTTAAATCTCGAAAGACTGACTTTGAGTATATCAAGACTTAAACACCGAATACCCACTATACCGAAATGTTAAAAAAAAGAATGTCACTGTACCGAATATTCATAATACTGAATTTTCAGTAAGCGAGGTTCAGTTTAATATAACCTCCACCACAACATCACAAACACCACCTCCCCCCTAAACCTTAACTAAGACACTAAACACACACCTACAAAATCTATGCATAAGCAGGGAGGCTGCACCCCCCACACCACCACTACTTATATATACCAACTCTGAGGTTGCACTGCCACAAAATACAGGTACAGATTTGCTGTATCCAGGACTGTTTGTAAGCTTCTGAGCCCCCCCATGCCTTTGTGTTGGAGTGCAGACTTCTAGCTTATCAGTGGGAGTGGTAAGTACTAGGTAGCCTGTCGACCACAAGAGGAGTGGTTCTTGGCCCAGGAATTGTAGTTTATTGATCATTCGGGAAGTTATCCATTTCTTTCAACTTTCTGGTTTAAAAGACCACATCTGCGCTTGCTTCCCATCTTTCCTGTAACTAATCTACTGGAAAGCACTAGAAAGTCTTAAACTGATACAAGCCTTCTAGCTTAAAAGAGAGACTTTGGGGTGATTGAATCAGTTTTCTGTATTTTCTTGCTGTACTTAACTGTTTTCCACCTAAACGCTGATTTTTCCAGCACTTATTGTGATTTAAAAGCTTGTTTTTTCACATATTGTACTTATTTGACTGTCTGCACTTTTAAAAAGTTGTTTTTTGTTTAGTGTGTAGCCTTCAACAGTTAATTTATTTAAAGTGTGATAGCCTTTTCTGATCGCTTGTAGTCGTTTAAAGCTGTTTTAAGTGTACTTTTTACTGTTTTTGCCTTATCTTTTCAAAAAAACAAAAAAACAAAAAAAAAGTTCTTGTTTCCTGCCTTTCTAAGCTAGTGTAGTCCAGTTTTCAGGCTAGTGCTGAATTCAGGGCTGTGTTACAAGTTTCTGAGTTGCCCAAATCTTACTTGGATAGAAAGAAGTTTCTCTGTTAACCTGTGAGAGAGGGCAACTTTGAGCAGCCATCTGTCCCTGGAGGAGTGGTTCCAGCCCAGAAGTTAGTAGTTTAAAAAATGCGTTTGCACGATGTTCTTCGTCTTCCCTTGCTGCAGTCCTGACTATTGGGCACAACCAAGTCTCCAGTCGGCCCTTGAATACTAGTCTAACTCTCAACCTCATGGCGCACTCAGAAACATCCTAAAGTCCAGCACTTGCTCAGGGTACTAATGCGCATGACCACTCATTTCCTCAGTCTTTTTTGCCGCATGGTCCGATGCAGAAGCAATTTTATCCACCGAGTGCACCAACCAAGCGTTCTGAGATTTTCCAAACCGGAGTTTCAGACCAAAGTACAGAGTTGGCTAAGTAACCCTGGGGAACATTTTGGTTTTTCTTGCCTCAGTATATTACCGGATGTCAGAAAAGTGAATAACTGTATTTCTTGTGGGAAGCAGCCCTCCTACCACATAGGGATTATCATACATTGTGTATACCTTGTTTACAGCCAAACTGGAGGCTGTTGGTTGCCACCCAAGACAGGAACAGACAGTCATAAGGAGAAGGTTAACACTTGCACCACACCTCCAGCCTCACATAGACCTACTAAACCAGTACTGGCAAAAAATACACAAAATCATACTCGGAGGTCCTAAATAAAAACATGCAAAAGCATCAGAGAACTCCAAAGCAGGCACCCACAAAACCTGCACCTCCCGTCACAAACCAGACAACACATAAAACACAAAATCAATGACGCACAATCACAGCCCTTAAGGCTAAATAACATGCCTAACACACTAGTAATAGGTGACTCAATAGTCAGGCACACTGACGCCCCACTCACTAGGCTGGACAAGGAGAGGCCAGAATCTGCCACATAACACAAGCACTCAGGTCACGCCAGAACAAGTACAAATTTGACTTTGTTCGTGTTGGTGTGAATGACCTGAGATGTACCTCCCTGGACTACATGGAAAGAGACATGGAAGAGCTCTCTGATCATGTAGCCCAGGTGGGTATGACCCTGACCCTAAGTAGCATCCTGCCCTCACCAAGAATGATACCTCAGTATAAAGAAAAATTATCAATTTCAACAATTGGCTAACCTTCTGGTGTCATTCAAAGGGGATTCAGTGTCTGTCAGCCTGGGATGACATGCTCGACAAGCCCCGTTGTTCAAGAAGAGATGGTTTGCACCTGTCACCCCTTGGCTTTCGAATACTGGCCAAGGCTCTTGCTGCCCCCATAGTGCCTTTTAGGCAAAGCTCAAAATTCAAACCCACCTCCGTAAACAGCACAGGTAAAAACTGAGGGATGTTCTTCGTGTTTCACTGTTGCAGTCATTACATTTGGGTAATCTGCCGGGCAGGTTGCCCTCAGTCAGCCTGAATAACAAAGTCTTAGGTCCTGCGTAGTTGCTGTCTCCTCTTCCATGACATCAGGGTATAAAACATGCCAATGCCATTTAATCAGTCTTTCTTGCCAGACGGGTGCCCAAGCAGAAGCAGTTCACAAGTGCCGGTCAGCCGACTTCTGAAATTTTTATTTTCGAGTTTCAGAACCAAGTCTTCAAACTAAAGCTATACCCGCTAGAAACTTTTTCTGCTCCTTACCAATGTCAGTAAAAGTTAATAATTGCATTACTTGTGGGAAGCAAATACCTCATAAGGATTTTCATTTGTTCTGTATTCGCTGCCTAGGCCCTGATCACAACGTGCCTTGCTGTCGGTTTTGTGCTAAATTTAACCAATGCACTATTAAGCGGTATATTTTGCTTCTAAATATTTTGGTTCAAGATTTAGCTACCCTGAAATGTCGTTGGTTAGCAATCCGACTACCGGAGTTCACAAAAACGCAAGGAAAGACAGAGACAGACCGTCAAGGTCCAAAACTGATGAAGCTTCTCCTAAACCAGTTGCCGTAGTCAGTGTGGTGCTTTCGCAGCCCCTGATACCCACTACTGAGTCACAGACCTCTACCGAGACCCATTCGAGTCCGGTATGCCACGAGATTCGCAGCATTTAACCTGCTGATGTCTCTCCCTTGATGGGTCCGGAGCTGCTGAGCAGGCACCGGCTTATGAGGGGGTTTTCAGACTTCAACATTTTTACATTAAACAGATGCCATCAACAAAAACAAGGTCAAAACTGACTTCTGTGTCTAAAAATGACGATGAGCCAAGTGCTCAGGCCCCTATGCCTAAAAACAAATGATCAAAATGGCTGAGGATTTAATTACCTTGATCAGGGGTTCCCAGCCCCCCCCTTGCTAAGAGGCCTATGTAAGGCACTGATTATGAATCTTCAGATCAGGTTTCCATTTCTTCTAATTCCTCTTCTGATCCATCCCATCTTCATCTCCTCCTGAGGATTTATCTTTGGAGAGTCTTTGCATACTTTAAGGGAACATTTTCACTGGGAGAGTCAGGACTTCTCTGAATCAAAAAAGAGGCTTGGGGATTTTCTTCTTCCTCAGCATAGGCCTTTTGGCAATACCTCCTGTATTAGACATTGTTGATGTGTTCTCGGAATCAAGCATGCTTCCCAATTCCCTGCCTCTGGCTCCTAGTAAGCCAAACAGATATTACAGGGTTCCTGACTCCCAAATTTCTTTTCAAAATCCTGCTGCTGACTCTGAGATTATTTCTCAGGCTCCCAAGGGTGTTAAGGCTTCTACAGCCAAAAATCCTACCCCTTCTGATAGAGATTCCAGGGCGCTGGATAGATGGGGTAAGAAGGTTTATACATCTACAACCTTGGCAATCAGGGCTTTAAACTGCCAGTTTCATATGCTTAAATATCAACAGCATGTTATGGGCTTACTGAAACAGAAAATGATGTTGCATTTTAGCAGAACAGGTTGGAAAGCATACTTTGCAATGTGGTTTTGATTCCTTGGAGGCCTCTTGCAGGGCTGCCATAACTGGATCTGTGATAAGAAGGCATGCCTGGCTCAAGAAGCAAAAATCTAACTGATCATGTTAAAGCTAAATTGTTGGATGCCCCTTTATAGCATGATAGTCTGTTTGGTAATAAGGCAGAAGAGGTTTTAAAGAAAATGGAAGACAAAGCTAAATCTATGCAAACTGACAGCCACTCCAGGTTCAGTAGGCACTGGCCTACTAAGAATTGGTCCTTTCCTGTGTCCGACAGAGTCCAGGGCAAACCCAGGCACTCTAAAGGCTCCAGATATCAATCACAGGGATCATACAGGTCAAAGCATGGGTTACCTTCTCCTCCAAATCTGGAGGTAACAAAGCACAACCCTACAGTAAGCAGGCTCAGTGACTTCCTCTACCATTTCCAAGCACTTATCTTTTGGCAGCCCCTTGGGGAAAACTAGCACTTCATGCTCAAAATTGGGATTTAATCACTCAAGACAGATGGGTGCTGGATATCATTCATCACAGGGTACAGATTTTATTTCCACACAATGCCCCTTTCAAAGGCATGCCAGATGTTCCTCCTCCACAAAGAAAAGAGGTTCTCAACCAAGTTTCTCAGTTACTCCAGATACGGGCTATTCAGCCAGTCCCTGTGTCAGAAAGGGGCTTGGATTTTATTCTCGCCTGTTCCTAGTACCAAAGAAGGGGAACACGTGGAGACCAATTTTGGATTTATCTATCCTCAACACTTATCTGGACATTCCCAAGTTCAAGATGTTGGCGTTACAGCAACTGTTACCTCTGCTGGGCAAGGATCACTGGATGGTAACTTTGGATCTCAAGGAAGCTTACCTTCATGTGCCCATAAGGCTAAGTTGCAGAAAGTATCTGCGGTTTCGAACTGGAGATTTTCATTATCAGTTCTCTGCATTGCCCTTTGGCTTATCTACTGCGCCCAGAGTATTCACAAAGGTTCTGGCTCCAGTGATAGCTTACTTCAGGCTTCAAGGCATTCAAATTTATCCTTACTTGGGCGACTGCCTGATCCTGGCTGACGGAAAAGAACACCTTCGCCAGCATCCGGAATATGTCACAGCAGTGCTAAGAGGCCTAGGGTATTCGGAGACAGAAATAAAGTCCAGTCTAGTACCCTCTCAAGACATGTGCTTTCTGGGTGTGAGACTGAATACAGCAGCCCAGATGGCCTTTTTAACCCCGGACAAACAAAAGAGTCTGTCACTTTACTTCCATCAACTATCTCATCAGTCCGTGCTGACTGCAAGGACAGTCCTTCAAGCATTAGGGTTCATGGCATCTTGTATTCTGGTGCTTCCCAATGCCAAACTGCATATGAGGAAGCTGCAATGGTATCTCAAAAATGTATGGACACAGCACTGCCAAGATTTGGACACTGTCATTCAAATAATACCTTGCCTTCAAAAGGAATTCTTGTGGTGGGCTCAGGAATGTCACCTAAACAAGGGACTCTCTGTGACCCGGCCAGAGGCGAGTCAGATTTTAACGACAGATGCCTCGGACACTGCTTGGGAGCTCATCTAAATGGAAAGTGGATACAAGACAAGTGGCCTGCCAGACTACAGCATCTACATATCAACATGAAGGAGATGTTAGCAGTCCAGTTTGCATTGATGGCGTTCAAGGAGTTACTTCTTCCAGGGCAGGTGTTGATTCTGACAGACAACACAACTGTCATGTGGTACATCAACAAGCAAGGGGGAACACATTCTTATCCTCTATGCAGGCAAGCAATGATTTTATGGGAGACTGCGTTAAGCTTGCAACTGACTCTTCAGGCAAGGTTTCTGCCAGGAGCACAGAACTCCTAGCAGATGTATTAAGCAGACAAATCATGGATCCCCACGAGTGGAAACTGGATCTTCATGTATTTCAGAAATTGACAGTGTCATGGGGAACTCCAGACATAGATCTGTTCGCTTCTCCACTAAACCACCAGCTGCCAAAGTATTGCACAAAGGGGTTTCATCACACAGCTTGGAAAGTGGATGCTCTGTCTTTCAGTTGGAAAAACCTTCATGTCTATGCCTTTCCACCTCTACCTCTTCTTCCAAAGGTATTACTAAAGGTCAGACAAGACAGGCCAAGGATGATTTTGATAGCTCCAGATTGGCCTCGCAACACTGGTACCCACTTCTAAGGAGTCTTGTAAAGAAGCCTCCATGGCCTTTACCTCTGATTCCTCATCTGTTATCTCAGAAGGACGGTCATCTGCTCAATGTCAAGCTTCAATCTCTTCATCTCACAGCTTGGCATATTCTGTGTTGAAGCACGGTAGGTCTCAGCTTCCTCAACAAGTTTTAAATGTGATTATGGAAGCTAGAAGGCCTAGTACTAGGAGAGTGTACGCAGAAAAATGGAAGAGATTTTTATTTTGGAGTACAGCAAAAAAATTTGGAGATTTCAGAGCCTAATTTGAGTGTGGCTCTTCAATATCTTACTGAATTATTGGACAAAGGTTTGTCCTTCTCTTCCATAAAGATTCATGCTGCAGCAATTTCAGCTCACTATGATTGTGACCCACCTTTGTTTTCGCATCCTTTGTTCAAGCAGTTTCTTAGAGGGGCAAAGAATATAAGACCCCCGAGAGCTCCTACTCCTGCTTGGGATCTCAATTTTGTGTTGGAAAAACTTACTCTACAACCTTTTGAGCCTGCAGCTACTGCTGAATTGAAATATTTGTCATGGAAGACTGCTTTTCTGTTGGCTATTACTTCTGCAAGAAGGGTGTCTGAGTTGCAGGCCCTTATGGCAGTAGAGCCCTTTCTGGTTTTCCATAAGGACAGGGTTTCATTACGTACTAATCCTTCCTTTATGCCGAAGGTGGTTTCTAGTGTGGCTTTAAACCAAACTATTCATTTGCCTACGTTTTTTGCAGATCCTCAAAATAAAGGGGAAGAGATTTTGCACACTTTAGATGTACACAGGCAATTGCGTTATTATTTGAGCAGGACTAAAGATTTTAGGCAGTCTCAGCAGTTACTTGTTTCTTTTGCTTTGAGTTCACAGGGCAAGCCTGTGTCAAAACAAACTATTTCTAGGTGGATTGGCTTTTGCATTGCATTTTGTTATTCCCATCATGGCAAAGAGGTTCCAGCTGGGATTAGGCCTCATTCCACTAGGGCTACTGCCACTTCAACAGCATTTCTAAGGGGTGGCAACTAAGGATATTCTGGAAGCAGCTACTTGGAGTTCAGTGCATACTTTCTCTAGGCATTATCACCTGCCTATATACTCTAAGACTAGAGCTGGTTTTGCCACAGCTGTTTTACAAGGCATGTTGTCAGCTCCTGCTACTTTATAATTTGCCAGCCTCCCTTACCTCTGCTTTGGGATTCTACCCAATAGTCAGGACTGCAGCAAGCGAAGACGAAGAACATAGTACAGTTCTGTACCTACCATAAATGTAGATGTTCGAGGATTCCCGTCCTGCAGTCCAATTTACCCTCCCTCCTTCGCCTCTGTGTTGCAGGGTGGTTGTGTAGGTGAGTTTACATGCTTATATTTTTGTATATTTATATTACTGTATATATTGTACATGTTTATTGGTGCAGGTTGTTTTTGGGACTTGTCTTTTTGGGTCTTCTGACATCTGGGGCAAGAAAAGACTGAGGAAATGACGTCGGTCATGCGCATTAGTACCCTGACGTACTGACGTCAGTCTAAGGCGCCATGACCGACGTCAGCCTTATACTCTGGTATTCGGGCCGACTGGGACGCGGACTATACCCAATAGTCAGGACTGCAGCAAGGGAATCCTCGAACATCTACATTTATGGTAGGTACAAAACTGTACTATTTTGTGCACCGGGCAGCACCGGTTAGCTAGGGTTAAATTATTCCCGGCACAACCAAGTCTCTTCAGTTTTTCACTTGAAACTAGTCTAACTCTCAACCTAAGCACTCAAAAAACATCCTAAAGTCCAGCACTTGCTCAGACCTAAATAGCAACCACTAATATACCCCGCCACTTGACTGCCAAGCAGGGCTGCCCAGCAGGGCAAGGCTCTTTATCCACCCCTCACCAACCAAGCGACTAAGCAGCTCACCCTACTATTCAGGCATGACCAAAGGACAACTTCAGGTATACTCTCCAGTCCAGCTGGTGAATCTGGGTATCCTGAGGCAATGTTACAACTGCCTCATGTACACAGACAGCCCTCTCCTCCTACCACAAAACACTAACATATATGAGAGATGCAATTATACAGCCAAACTGGAGGCTAAGGTCTCTCCACCCAAGACAGGAACAGACAGTCATAAGGAGAAGGTTAACACTTGCACCACACCTCCAGCCTCACATAGACCTACTAAACCAGTACTGGCAAAAAATACACAAAATCATACTCGGAGGTCCTAAATAAAAACATGCAAAAGCATCAGAGAACTCCAAAGCAGGCACCCACAAAACCTGCACCTCCCGTCACAAACCAGACAACACATAAAACACAAAATCAATGTGACGCACAATCACAGCCCTTAAGGCGAAATAACATACCTAACACACTAGTAATAGGTGACTCAATAGTCAGGCACACTGACGCCCCACTCACTAGGCTGGACAAGGAGAGGCCAGAATCTGCCACATAACACAAGCACTCAGGTCACGCCAGAACAAGTACAAATTTGACTTTGTTCGTGTTGGTGTGAATGACCTGAGATGTACCTCCCTGGACTACATGGAAAGAGACATGGAAGAGCTCTCTGATCATGTAGCCCAGGTGGGTATGACCCTGACCCTAAGTAGCATCCTGCCCTCACCAAGAATGATACCTCAGTATAAAGAAAAAATTATCAATTTCAACAATTGGCTAACCTTCTGGTGTCATTCAAAGGGGATTCAGTGTCTGTCAGCCTGGGATGACATGCTCGACAAGCCCCGTTGCTCCGCAAGAGATGGTTTGCACCTGTCACCCCTTGGCTTTCGAATACTGGCCAAGGCTCTTGCTGCCCCCATAGTGCCTTTTTTAGGCAAAGCTCAAAATTCAAACCCACCTCCGTAAACAGCACAGGTAAAAAACTGAGGGATGTTCTTCGTGTTTCACTGTTGCAGTCATTACATTTGGGTAATCTGCCGGCAGGTTGCCCTCAGTCAGCCTGAATAACAAAGTCTTAGGTCCTGCGTTAGTTGCTGTCTCCTCTTCCATGACATCAGGGGTATAAAACATGCTGCCAATGCCATTTTAATCAGTCTTTCTTGCCGTACGGTGCCCGAAGCAGAAGCAGTTCACAAGTGCCGGTCAGCCGACTCCTGAAATTTTTATTTTCGAGTTTCAGAACCGAAGTCTTCAAACTAAAGCTAAGTACCCCGTTGGGGAAACTTTTTCTTGCTCCTTACCAATGTCAGTAAAAGTTAATAATTGCATTACTTGTGGGAAGCAAATACCTCATAAGGATTTTCATTTGTTCTGTATTCGTTGCCTAGGCCCTGATCACAACGTGCCTTGCTGTCGGTTTTGTGCTAAATTTAACCAATGCACTATTAAGCGACAGTATATTTTTGCTTCTAAATATTTTGGTTCAAGATTTAGCTACCCTGAAATGTCGTTGGTTAGCAATCCGACTACCGGAGTTCACAAAAAACGCAAGGAAAAAGACAGAGACAGACCGTCAAGGTCCAAAACTGATGAAGCTTCTCCTAAGCCAGTTGCCGGTAGTCAGTGTGGTGCTTTCGCAGCCCCTGATACCCACTACTGAGTCACAGACCTCTACCGAGACCCATTCGGAGTCCGGTATGCCACGAGATTCGCAAAGTATTTAACCTGCTGATGTCTCTCCCTTGGATGGGTCCGGAGCTGCTGAGCAGGCACCGGCTTATGAGGGGGTTTTCAGACTTCAACATTTTTACATTAAACAGATGCCATCAACAAAAACAAGGTCAAAACTGACTTCTGTGTCTAAAAAAATGACGCATGAGCCAAGTGCTCAGGCCCCTATGCCTAAAAAACAAATGATCAAAATGGCTGAGGATTTAATTACCTTGATCAGGGGTTCCCAGCCCCCCCCTTGCTAAGAGGCCTATGTAAGGCACTGATTATGAATCTTCAGATCAGGTTTCCATTTCTTCTAATTCCTCTTCTGATCCATCCCATCTTCATCTCCTCCTGAGGATTTATCTTTTGGAGAGTCTTTGCATACTTTAAGGGAACATTTTCACTGGGAGAGTCAGGACTTCTCTGAATCAAAAAAGAGGCTTGGGGATTTTCTTCTTCCTCAGCATAGGCCTTTGGCAATACCTCCTGTATTAGACATTGTTGATGTGTTCTCGGAATCAAGCATGCTTCCTAATTCCCTGCCTCTGGCTCCTAGTAAGCCAAACAGATATTACAGGGTTCCTGACTCCCGCAAATTTCTTTTCAAAAATCCTGCTGCTGACTCTGAGATTATTTCTCAGGCTCCCAAGGGTGTTAAGGCTTCTACAGCCAAAAATCCTACCCCTTCTGATAGAGATTCCAGGGCGCTGGATAGATGGGGTAAGAAGGTTTATACATCTACAACCTTGGCAATCAGGGCTTTAAACTGCCAGTTTCATATGCTTAAATATCAACAGCATGTTATGGGCTTACTGAAACAGAAAATGATGTTGCATTTAGCAGAACAGGTTGGAAAGCATACTTTGCAATGTGGTTTTGATTCCTTGGAGGCCTCTTGCAGGGCTGCCATAACTGGATCTGTGATAAGAAGGCATGCCTGGCTCAAGAAGCAAAAATCTAACTGATCATGTTAAAGCTAAATTGTTGGATGCCCCTTTATAGCATGATAGTCTGTTTGGTAATAAGGCAGAAGAGGTTTTAAAGAAAATGGAAGACAAAGCTAAATCTATGCAAACTGACAGCCACCCAGGTTCAGTAGGCACTGGCCTACTAAGAATTGGTCCTTTCCTGTGTCCGACAGAGTCCAGGGCAAACCCAGGCACTCTAAAGGCTCCAGATATCAATCACAGGGATCATACAGGTCAAAGCATGGGTTACCTTCTCCTCCAAATCTGGAGGTAACAAAGCACAACCCTACAGTAAGCAGGCTCAGTGACTTCCCTCTACCATTTCCAAGCACTTATCTTTTGGCAGCCCCCTTGGGGGAAAACTAGCACTTCATGCTCAAAATTGGCAGTTAATTACCCAAGACAAGTGGGTATGAAACATAGTATCCCAGGGGTACAGATTTCATTTCCACACTTTGCCAATTCCAAACGGATGGCCAGATCTGCCACAAAACCAGTGGACAGAGGCCCAGAAGCAAGTCATGTCCCTCATGGATATGGGAGCTATTCAACCGGTACCAGAAAAGGAAAAAGGACAAGGATTTTATTCAAGACTTTTCCTGGTACCCAGAAAAGACAAATCATGGCGTCCAATGCTGGACTTATCAATTCTCAACACGTTCCTGGACATTCCAGAATTCAAAATGCTGACTTTACAACAGCTACTGCCTATTCTAGGCAAGAATGCCTGGTTGGTAACTCTACACTTAAGAGGCATACCTGAATATCCCAATAAGGGAATCTTGCAGAGGATACCTCCGCTTCAAAGCAGGCTTTTTGCATTACCAATTCTCTGCACTGCCCTTTGGCTTATCTACTGCACCCAGGGTCTTTATCTGCAGACAAAGAAACATTCAAATTTATCCTTATCTGGATGATGGTCTCATTCAGGCAGAGGACAAGGACACTCTTCTTCAACATCTGGCGTTTGTAAAAAAAAAAAACTTATAGCATGCCTAGGGTACACCATAAATGAAAAGAAATCACAACTGGTACCCTCTCAAATAATTACATTCCTGGGTGCAAGCTTGAATACAACCGCCCAGATGGCTTACCTCACGCCAGACAAACAAATGCAATTGACAACATACTTCGAACAAATGGCAACAAAAACCCAGCTATCTGCAAGACAAATTCTGCAGGCTTTGGGATTCATGGCATCTTGCATTCTACTAATTCCATATGCGAGACTGCATATGAGGAAACTTTAATGGTACCTAAAAAGCTTATGGAGTCAACATTGTCACAGCCTGGAAACAATGATTCCTCTCATTCCCTGCCTGCAACAGGAGTTTCTATGGTGGGCAGAGACATGTCACCAAAACAAGGGACTGTCATTTACTCTACCCACTGCCACCCAAACCCTAACTACAGACGCATCAGACTATGCTTGGGGGGGGGGGGGGGCCCACCTGGTAGGGAGATGCATTCAGGGCAAATGGAGCCTAAACCAAATGCATCTACATATCAACCAGAAAAAAATGCTAGCTGTTCAGAATGCGCCGACGGCCTTCATGGACTTACTTCATCCAGGACAACTACTGATAAAGACGGACAGCACCACAGTTATGTGGTACATAAACAAGCAGGGGGGGGTGCCCATTCCTACCCCCTGCCACCCAAACCCTAACTACAGACGCATCAGACTATGCTTAGGGGGGGCCCACCTGGTAGGGAGATGCATTCAGGGCAAATGGAGCCTAAACCAAATGCATCTACATATCAACCAGAAAAAAATGCTAGCTGTTCAGAATGCGCTGACGGCCTTCAAGGACTTACTTCATCCAGGACAACTACTGATAAAGACGGACAGCACCACAGTTATGTGGTACATAAACAAGCAGGGGGGTGCCCATTCCTACCCCCTTTGCAGACTAGTCATGGCCTTGTGGAACACAGCCTTGACTTGCCAAATACATCTTCAAGCTCAATTCCTGCAAGGAAAGTAAAATACTCTGGCAGACGACCTAAGCAGAAATCTTATGGACCCGCACGAATGGAAACTGGATCCACAAATCTTCAGCATGTTAACACAGAAATAGGGAAGCCCAGACATAGATCTATTTGCTTCTCCCCAAAATCATCAGTTGGACAAATTCTGCACAAGAACTCATCACAAAAAAGCATAGAAAGTGGATGCTGTATCCTTCAGCTGGAAAAACCTATCAGTCAGTCTTTCCCCCTCTGCCTCTACTCTCCAAGGTCTTATTAAAAGTCAGACAGGAAAAATCAAAAATGATTTTAATTGCTCCGGACTGGCCTTGCCAACACTGGTACCCGCTTCTAAGGAATATGTCACACCTTCCTCCGTGGTACTTACCTCAAACACCTCACCTATTGTCTCAGCAGAACTATTAAATTCTGCACACTTAGCTCCAAACTCTGAATCTGGCAGCATGGTTAATCAACTAATTTAACCAACCACATCTCTCAGTAAACCTGTGATGGATGCCATTTTGGAAGCCAGAAGGCCTAGTACTAGAAAATCTTCTGCTGATAAATGGAAGTGATTCTGTGCTTGGAACCAAGCACAAGGAATAGACACAGCAAAGCCCAATATTCCTCAGATTTTACAATACTTAACTGAGATGCTTGGCAAGAGGCCTATCTTTTTCTTCAGTAAAAATCCATGCCTCTGCCATCTCGGCTCATTACAACACAGAGCCCTCCCCTCTTTTCTCATCCTCTGCTAAAACAGTACCTCAGAGGGGCCAAAAATTTAAGGCCTCCCAGGAGAGCACCAACTCCTACATGGGACCTCAATTTTGTGCTGGAAAAACTCACCCTGCCTCCTTTTGAACCAGCAGCTACTGCGGATATAAAATTTCTTTCTTGGTAGACAGCTTTTCTTTTGGCAGTCACTTCAGCTAGAAGGGTTTCAGAACTACAGGCTCTCATGGCAGTGGAGCCTTTCATTATTTTTTACCTGGACAGGGTGGCCCTCAGGACCAATCTTTCCTTTATGCCTAAGGTGGTATCCAGTGTGGCTCTTAACCAGACTTTTCACCTGCCAACTTTTTTCCCAAATCTGCAGAACAAGGGGGAGCGGATTCTGCATTATTTGGATGTACACAGACAACTAAGATTCTACTTAAACAGGACAAAATCTCTAAGAAAGTCTGAGCAACTACTGGTAGCATTTGCTGCAGGATCAGAGGGGAAGGCTATATCAAAGCAGACTATTTCTAAATGGATAAGCCATTGCATTAGTTTCTGCTACTTGCACCATGGCAAACCTGTGCCCAAGGGGATCAGATCTCATTCCACCAGGGCTGCCTCTGCTTCAGCAGCTTTTCTTAGAGGGATCCTTACCAGACGCATTCTAGAAGCTGCTACTTGGAGCTCAGTTCATATGTTCACAAAGCATTATCATTTACCTCTCTCC
Source organism: Protopterus annectens (assembly GCF_019279795.1). NCBI lineage: Eukaryota > Metazoa > Chordata > Ceratodontiformes > Protopteridae > Protopterus > Protopterus annectens. The sequence goes on from NC_056739.1 coordinate 1,237,640,125, forward strand.
TGTAAATCCAGGGCAGGCTTTGCCACTGCAGTCCTGCAGGGCCTTATAGCTGCTCCTAATGCCGTTTAGTTCCATCCTCCCATCCATAGCTTTGGGATTCTACCCAAATGTAATGACCAACAGTGAAACACGAAGAACATAGTACAGTTGTGTACACTTACCATAAATGTAGATGTTCGAGTGTATTCACTGTTGCAGTCTGGATTACCCACCCGCCAACCCCCTTTCTATACCTTTTTCTTTCCTTCACTATACTCAAAAGCCTATACATATATATATATATATATATATATATATATATATATATATATATATATATATATATATATATATATATATATATATATATATATATATACACGTATATACATTTTTTCTCCCCATTTGGGGAGCACCTGACATCTGTGGCAAGAAAAACGGATTAAAATGGCATCGGCTGCATGTTTTATACCCCTGACGTCATGGAAGAGGAGACAGCAACTGACGCAGGACACAAGACTTTGTTATTCAGTCCGAATGAGAGCAACCTGCCAGCAGATTACCCAAATGTAATGACTGCAACAGTGAATACACTCAACATCTACATTTATGGTAAGTGTACACAACTGTACTTTATGCTACTCAATGCCAGGAGTTTAAATCTCAAAATGCATGCACTCGAAGCACTCCTAAGTATGGAGAACATTGACATCTGTGCAGTAACTGAAACCTGGTTCAAGGCTCCAGAGAGCACTCCAGCACTACTGGGCTGCAACTCATACCACACATTTCAGCCACAGAACATGGACTGAAACACACAAGGAGGGGGTGTATCCATATTCATCAAGGATACCCACACCTCCAGGTTAGTGGCGCAGCACGATACCTCTGAAATCATCCAGGTGCAACTTACATCGGGCAAATCTGCAATGCAAATTGTGGCCTGCTACAGATCACCTTCCATGACCCAGGACCACACTCTGCATTTCTGGAGACACTGGAAAACATGAAGTTCCTACCGAACACCATGATATTGGGCAATTTCAATTACCCTACCATTAACTGGGAAAACTACTCGAGTACAAACTCCCAGGCTCAGCACTTCCTGGAATTTATCAACTCAAATGCCCTGGATCAGCTGGTAAACTCCCCTACCAGAGGCCACAACATATTGGACCTGGTCATCACCAACATGGGCGACAGGTGTTCCGTACCAGAGGTCAACCCGTCACTGGTTAGATCAGACCATACACTAATCACCCTGGATGTCCACACCCCAACACCACCTCCAACCAAGGAAACCACAGTGAAAACCTTTTCTAAAGCAAACTTCACCTTACTTAAGGCAGAGGTGGTAAGTTTCACAGCCCCCACGCTAAAGGATAACACTGCCCAAGATGCAGAATTCTTTACAATTGCACTCTGAGCACCTACAAGGATGCATGGATCGTGCCATCCCTAGCAAAACCAAGACTTCCTTCCCTAAGAGAAGGAAACCAGTCTGGTGGACCCCTGCCATAAACAGGTATACAACAAAAGGAGGAAACTAGTTCAGGAAAAAAAGCAAATCCCAAGTAGGAAACACATCCCTGATCAGTATCAGTAAGAAACTAAGGTCCCTCATAAAATCATCCAAGGCTAACTTCGAAAGAAGAATAGCCAAGGATTCGAAAGATAACCACAAAGCCTTCTTTAGCTATGTCAAGAATCTAAGTGGCAACTCACAGATATGCTCTGAGCTAGTGCAAAATAGCACAAAATATACTGAACCTACTGATATTGCCAACATCCTGGCAGATAGATTCAGTGCAAACTTCACCCCCCCCTCTCACCCCCAAAAGGGCCTACAACAATACCGGAAAAGTGTAGTGTCCCGCAAAATCACAGAAGCACAGGTGAAAACAGCCCTTTCAAAAGCCAAAAACACAGCATCATTGGGGCCAGATGGTGTCCCAGGCTGCGTCTTGCACGAACTACAGAATGAACTAACCCCCCACCTAAGCACGCTGTTCAATCTCAGCCTCTCCACAGGCTACGAGCCCATAGAATGGCGCACAGCGACAGTTATTCCACTCCGCAAAGGAGGGACCACAACTGACCCTGGTAACTATTGCCCCATAAGCCTGACTAGCCTGGTCTGCAAGGCTATGGAGCGCATCATCATGGAACTCATTAACAAAGACATTGGGAACCTCCAAACACTTGACCCGACTCAGTTCGACTTTAAGGGCAGATCATGCCTACTAAACCTGGTTGACTTCTTTGAGACAGTAACCAAGGCCATAGACAAGGGAAAGGTGGTTCACACAGCCTACCTTGATCTCGCCAAGGCATTCAACACCATTCCTCACTCGGGTATTATAGAAAAACTCACCAGCCTGAACATAAACCCCTACATCACAAGATGGGTTGCCAACTGGCTTACAGACTGAACTCGCATGGTAAAAATAGCAGGCTCCAGGTCCAACTCTAAACCAGTCACAAGTGGTGTCCCGCAAGGCTCTGTTCTGGGACCCCTACTGTTTGGCATATATTTCTCAGAAGTACAGGCAAACACAGGAAGACTATGGCTAACCAAGTTTGCCGATGACTGCAAACTGGGAGCCATAACTGACTCTCTGGCTGACACGGACATCCTTCAAAAAGGCCTTACTGAGACAGACACCTGGTGTCAGTCATGGCCTCAAGCTAAATGCCAAAAAATGCATAGTCATCCCGTTTGGGAAAAACAAAACACCCACGAATTAACACATAGGCGGCAGCCCCCTTAATACAGCAGAGGTAATAAGAGATCTGGGGACCCAGGTAGATAGTAATCTCTCCTTTGACAGTCATATTGCCAAAGTAGTTAGGAAATCCTTCTATGTGGCCCATCTGATTACTAAGGGGTTTGCATCTAGAAATAAAGAGGTTATTGTGCCCCTCAACTAGTCACTCATCAGACCCATCATAGAGTACAATGCCCCATTTGGGATGTACCTCACAGGACACTTCCAACAGCTGGAAAGACCACAAAAGCACCTCACCAAGAGGATTACTGGCCTCAAACATATGTCCTATGCAGCCCAACTGAAAAAACTCCATCTGTACTCAGTGGCATATCGCTTACTCAGAGGTGATCTCTGCTTGACTTACAAAGCTATGTCCAACTCAGAATTGATGGGCATGCTCCACCTAAAGAAATCCAAGTCACTGCGAGCCATGTGCTCTAGTGAGCTAAACGTCACCACTACAATAAATAGAACATGCTGGAGGGATAGATTCCTGTCACAGAGACTCCCCATGCTTTGGAACAAAATTCCTAACTACATTAGGCAGAGCCCCTCACTAACACTCTTCAAGAGAAGCCTTGAGTTGATGGGTAACAGAAAATACACCTTTGGGATCACTTCATTGGTTCTGCTTGACAGTGGCTCAGTTAATTAATCAATGGGGAGGTGAAAGCCGACACACTCTGGCTAGGCTTATAAATGCCCTCGGGCAGATAGCCTAGTACCTACCTATGAACCTAAAATACAAAAAAAACTGCCGTTGTGCACCATACACTTCACACACCTTCACACATACATGCAGAAAAAACACATACTACACATTCAAAAAACACACCGCCTTCAACACTAACATACACACACTCACCCATCTAACTCCCAAAACTTCTCATAAAACTAAAAAAACAAAAAACCTTACCCAAAACCCTTAAACACTTACAACCTATCTGAATCTCCATACACAGCCACACATAATCAGCCATATCTAACTTCCAGACCACAATGTACCACAACACACCACACCAACGGCAGATTTGGTAATATAACACTCTGTAAAGTGCAGTTTCATTTAACTGCACTTTCGATATTTTAGTCTCGAGATAGTGAAGGTCGATTTTTCACTTTTTCGTGATTTAAGAGGGACTGTGAAATAACATGTATAGAATTGCCACGGTTATCAAATCCTGTATTTAATGTCTCTTGCCCCTGCCCCAAGCTCTCTCCCTTGTTGTTGAACAGCCCTTTGTTTTTGTCAGCTTCGATCTCTGGCTGTATGGATTTAGATCTGTTGTGTTCATATTGCCCAAAAAAGAATTAATTGAATGTTCAAACTGAGCTGGGGGGAGGGGGGGTGATGCTAACTGATCTGTGTCCAGCACGTTAGACCCATCATTGCCAAGTCAGGCTGATGGGGCTGCTTCATTAATTAAAATTTAATAACTTGTAGAAACTGTTTGAGGGCAGGATATGCAGATTGATTTGAATAAGCCAATAAACTGCTTTTCAATACTAACAAACACTTAATTGTAGGAATCAGTGTAGTGTTCAAATAAAAGATCAGCCTTAATGTTGTTACAACAGTCAACCTGCCTTAAGTCATTCATTTTTATAGAATTTTCTCTCATAATAATTTTTTTCAACTCAATGCCTTGCTTGTTCATAGGTTTATAGGTTCATAGGTTAGTACTAGGCTAACTGCCCTTGCGAGCCATTTTAAGCCTAGCCCAATTATCCCTTGTGAGACTGAAACCCTGCACCTTGTGTGTGTAAGGCAGACACCTTAACCATTAGGCCACCTTCCCAACCCCTATGTGAACATATTCACCAGTTCTAAATAAACTGGTGTACCGTGGTAAACTCCACTGAGGAATCTCTATATCCTCAAGCCTTGTGGAACAACTTCTTTAGCCAAACAAAGCTCCAAGTAAGCATTGTCTAACTATAATTTGCAGTATTCAAGAAAAAGGCTTTGAAAAGAGACAACATGTGAAAGTAAAACCCCTCAGTAAAATGGCTCAGTGTCATCATTCATAGGACTAAAAGAAAATTTCCTAAGCCAGTCCTTTAAATCCGTATAAACACCTGCCCAGTCCCTGTTTATCAAAACCCTGTCATTGTTAATGTGCGTAAAATCCGTTACAACTCTTTCACTGTTGAAAACTTCAAACCAGCATTCTGAAATACAATCACCAGGTGCCCCATCTCAGGTATTAAAATTCATCAAAGAGGAAGCAGCGATCTCATAAAGGGGATGGTTGCTCACCTGTAGAGCCTGAAACAATGTTGGGATGCATTCGATGAACCTGTTTGTAGTGCTGGGTTTATACTACAACCCAATACAGTCAGTATCCACCATAGCTCCAGACACTGTAACATTACCAAAATGCTTCTGCTTTAATGCAGAGAGCGTTCACAATCAAGTTTTAGTGACAGAACTTGAATTAGCTCTGTAAGGTCCCCGATTGACAGGGACAGGCCCCCTAAGATCAGAGTACTAGCAGCCAGACCTCCTCCTTCAACAAAAGCTCACTGTATGGTCTCCAATCTAATCAGTGTCAGTAAGATGTAGCAAAAGAGCTGAAAAACACAACCAACCTCTGAAAATCTCAAGCAGAAACATCAACAACTAAATACAATGAAAACACTGCTCTGCAATGTCTAAACTGATAAGAAAAGGAATGCAAGTAAAATTGCTAGTCAACCCAAGTAGTTAAAGTGATTTTTCAGTATTTTGTTTTGGAAGAAAAGTCACCATAATGGTTAAGCGCTTTTGACTATGTATTTGTGTTGAACAAGTTACAACGAATTTTATACTTGTACCACGTTAACATAACTAATTGAATAACAAATCGCTTCCAACTCTGAGCGAAAATCCACCCACCATTTAAAACACCAACCAGCAACTTCATAACATGTTCTATCAAAAAACTATAATAAATTTAACTTCGATTCAAATACTTAACTTTAAAAACATAAATAATCTCAGCTAAAGGGCACAAAATCTCAGTATAGTGTCACAGTTGCTCATATCACAATCATAAAAAATAATATTCTCAGGTAAATGGCAAAAAAATCTCAGTATAGTGTCACAATTGCTCATATCAGTCATAAATATACAAAAAAAAACTATAAGTTGAAAGCTTTAAGCTTTAAAATTCTAGTAATTCAAATTTCATTTTAATGTGGGGGGGTGTCCAGAGAGTTAAGGCGTGTCTGCCATAATAGCTTCTTGGATTCTAAAACTGTTTCAGTAGGACCTCCCCTTGGGTTAATTTAAACCCTTTCAAGTACAGCAAAACAGAACCTGATGAAACTTGAACATACTAAAGGTGGTGCACAGTTAACAGCACTGTTTTTTAGCTCTACTTCATTTTAACATCTCTGACCAGGATTTTTACTAAAAAAAAAAAAAAACTCAAATAGAATGTTTCAAAACTTGATAGATTTATAGTTGAATGCCTGCTGAAATATTCACTACAACAAATAAGTTTGAAACTCTCTTAATTGCATTTTCCTGTCAAGAAAAGTAGAAAAAACGAATGGTCTCAATGAGCCATGCTAAGCTCAGTGTACAGGACAGTACTATGAAGAAAGACGTAGACTAGACTAAGTAACATCCATGAGTTATCTGTAAAGATACATAAATTAGAAAACAAAATGGGCAATTTTAAAGAGGAATGTAAAAAAAAAAAGTTGAAGTGCTATAATCACAAATCTCAGTTAGAGAAGAGGCAATGTCTGATTTTGCAAATGAGAATAACACTTTAAACGTATTCCAGGATAAAATAGAATAGTTAGAGAACAGATCTAGAAGGAATAACATAAGAATTTACGAGATTCCTGAAAATGAGGAGGGAGACCATATGATTCATTTCATTAATACCTGTCTGCATAAAACTTTGAACCTGCCTAAAGATTTTTCATTTGGCATTGAAAGGGCACATATATCACTTTCTAACTCATCTTAAAAACAAAAAAAGCCTTCCCCAGATTGTTCTCAAGTCGAGATAATGACTTAGCCTTAAAAGCTGCATGGATTAATTATCCAGTTAAAATTAAAGGAAATGATATAAGATTTGAGATGTCCAAGAGAAAAGCATGTTTGCCACTTGTTAAAAGCTTAAAGAACAGCAATATTAAAGCACAAATCTTGGTTCCAGCAAAAATAAGGATCCACCTTCCAGAAGGAAAGAAGATTAACCCTTGGAAGATGCAGTGGACTTCATACAGAAAAATAAAATCCTAGAAAAAAAACAGAAGAAATCGACTGGAATCTATCAACTTCTTTGAAGAGAAGTGCAACAAGAGATAGTTGGCTAATAAGACAAAAACAGTAAAAACTGAAGGACAAATGAAAATCGGTGTATTTCATGGTTATGAATATTTATTAATTGAATTAAATGCTTGAGTGCTTATGAACAGGTGCTGCATATTACTTTTTACAAGGTAAATAATTTATTTCCCTACTTCAAATGGTTACTAGTTCTCTTTCTAAAATGTTAGATTCCTTTAGCTATATGTGAAATTAAAGCCACTTATTTTCAGTTAGAGTTTAAAGGTTAAACTATTTCATCTTATTCAAAGTTAATTATTATGATGAAACTTATGTTAGGCAGCACACCTTTTCTGATATCTTGGCATAGTTGAGCAATATAATATTAAATATAATACAAGATGCAACAAATAACACTAAAGAGGCATGTTAATTGCACTCAGGAAAGACATGCTGTTATAAACAAGTATAAAAAATGTAGATGTTCACATATCTAATATAATGCACCTCTTGACGTGTATTTGTCTAAGCATATTCCTTAACTTGAGAGACCTCAGAGATTCATAACCAACTAAAAAGATCAGTGTCCTCAGAAATCTTAATTATCAGGCAGACTGGCAACCTTTTCTCTTTACAAAGTCTACATAGACTCATCCATGTGATCTGTGTCTAGCCTTTTTTTTTAAACCAGAAACATCTTTATTAAATTACCACATATGACCTAGGCAGTTGTACATTTATACAAATGAAAACAACCCATCCTGATACAATTGTAGTTGCAAACATTATACATCAGTTATAATCTATCCAGTCAAACATTGCATAGTTCATTCAAACCATGTCTTCTTTTAAACCTCATTCCTCCTCTGCACATATTGTTCCCCACAATTCCCATTTTTCCTATGTCATTGCTCCTACGAGCCATGAAAAATCGTTTTCATCAACAGATAAGACGAGTTGTTATGATGGCCCTGTCTCAATATATCCCTCTTCTCTGGAGCAAAATTCCATTGCTGCAAGTTGAACAGAGTAACACCCTTTCCAGGTTCACGGTGAACCTAAATAACTGGATGGGTGGCATTATATTTTTCTGTGGTCTGATTTGTCTTGTCATCCTTGATTGAGATTTTTTTTCAGCTAGTGTTTTAATGGTCTGCACTGCAGCATGATTGCCTACTACTTACCTTTAAATCTGTATGTGCTGATCACTAAAGAGACTCATTTTTTGTTTTGGATCCGTAATGTTACTTTTAAGCACTGGCCTGTCCATCTGCTGAATTCAAGGTGGTGCTGTTTTCATTTCAGAAATGGACTTGTTGCAAACTACACGTTGTAGTACAGTCATGTTTTTTTTTTCTGGACTCAGTAGAAAGTTTTGTAGCGTGAGTGTTAGCGATGTATCACAGCCCCACGGGACTCCTACAAGGCTTTTTGAAGGTATGTGGAATGCAGTAGGCATAGTAATTTTTTAATAAATTCCACCTTTAAAGCAGAAAATCCTGCATATGTTAACTTGATTTTTGTAGTGGCTTAGTAAGCAAAACCATCCCTCGGCAAAATGCCATATCTTGATCATTTTTGACTGCCACAGTTGCATTCTTTTTTCCTGTATTTAAAGACTACAAGTCATTTCCAATTTAGTAACTGCTTAGCTGTGAATGTTGCATTATGCACAGTCCTGTGCTATTCTGTAAATCTTGTCATTTGGTTGCATTAGCTTTCAGCAAGTATTTAGTGGTGTGGCAAGGAGAGGCTTCATGATGATTATTTCATAAACAATTCCCTGCAGTGCTGCTTGTTTAGCTGTAATTTAGGTCCTCGCAAGTCGGGATTGAATTAGTAGTTGAAGACGGGCACTCATTCAAGGTAACTGGGGAAAAAAATCACTGGGCTCATGTCTGTAGGATGTTTAGTCACACCTTCAAGGTAACTGGGCAAAAACGTGTCCCCTGGTCTGACATCTGAAAGATGATGTTAACATCAGAGTGCAGGTTCAGAAATGGAACAGAAAACTTGCTTTTTATTCTATGGTGCTGCACACTTTTTAATTTTCTGTGTTCAAAGCATTGCTTTGTGATCACATGTGATGCATTACTGTTCCGTTTAAGTTATAGTTTTCAGCTAGGAAACTTTCTGTCCATGAATCTGTATATATTAAAACAGAGTTAGAAGGTCACACTGGAAAACCAATCCGAAAAAAACTAAATGAAAACTCCAGCCAAGCTAGAACTTCCAACGAGTGACCTCCCAAACCTCCTGTAAAAGAGGCACATGAGATGTATGCAAATGACCCTTATGAACATCAGGTATTTCAGCTATATGGCGATTCTGATTGCCCATGACTTTTACATTTGAAGTTGTTTTAATGGACAATTTCAGGCCATTAAAGCCAAATCCCACTAGCTATTTGTATATATCTCATGTGCCTCTGTTACAGGAGGTTTGGGAGGTCCCTCATTGGAAGTTCTAGCTTGGCTGGAGTTTTCATTTAGTTTTTTCTGATTGGTTTTTCAGTGTGACCTTCTAACTCTTTGTTTTAATTTGTTATTTGGGATATTTTGCAGTCACTCTAATGATAATGACATCAGCTGGGTATAACAACCCTGTGTTTCTTATGCTTAGTCAAACACTCTGCTTATGCTATGCTGACGAGGTCATAACAAGGCCGAAATATGCATATCTATAGCTAGTGGGGTTTGGCTTTAATGGCCTGAAATTGTCCATTAAAGCAACTTCAAATGTAAAAGTCATGGGCAATCAGAATCGCCATATAGCTGAAACACCTGATGTTCATAAGGGTCATTTACATATATCTCATGTGCGTCTGTTACATGAGGTTTGGGAGGTCACTCATTGGAAGTTCTAGCTTGAATGGAGTTTTCATATGCATCTGTATATAGTCATTAACTCTCAAGTCTGGCTATTTAATGGTTTTAATTTAAATTTTTTCACACTTTTAAAAGTTAAATATATTGCACTCTTCTTAGTCATTTTGACAGCTATTCTGACTTTTACCAAAGACAACTTGTACAAACAATGGAACAGTCCCCACCAAGGCAGTATTAGTTGTATATGAGCCATACTGGTGGATACCCAAGTCCTCAAAAATCCAAGGAGGCAAAAAGAAGAAATAATTCCCAAAATGACCGAAACAGAAAAACATTTATTCCACACTTGGCGCTTTCGCCCCACATAGTATACCTCAGAGTGTCTTAACAGATGCAAAATGTGCCCTTTTTGTAATGCATAAAATAAAAAAAAATCTAGAGTAATTGTCACAATTGATAATAAAACAAAATACACACCTTGTAATACTTTATCACTAAGATCCTTACTAAAATATATAAATAGTAATGTTGTATACAGCTACATAACAAGAAACATTATAAAAAGATAAAATTAACTTAAATTAATACAATGGTGAAAATAACTATGAACCTTGTAACCTAAATACAATGGTGAAACTATGAACCTTGTAACCTAAACAAGTGATAACCTTGATACTTGTAACCACTTTTTTTAGCTTGTAAAGTGTCTTCATTTTTAACAAACAGATGAGAGACAGAGTATCATTCAAACCAGGGCTGCTATTGGCATTGGTTCTAATTTGCCATTCAAGTTTCTTACCCTCTAGTATAATTTTCCAGGGCTCTCCTCTTATGTCACTGTCCATTACCTCTTATATGAAAAATCCAAACATATGACCTGGCTGATTACAAGTCTGATTCCAGAGTGCGTTATTTGAGGGTTTTTTTTTTTTTTTTATGTCCCTCGTGTTCGTATACTGTGTCTTTTAGTGCTGTTTCTGTTTTTCTGATGTAAAGAGTTGCACTGCTGGCATATAGCAGCATACACAACTCGCTTATCACAAGTGCATCTGCTAGGGCACACAATCCTCCAGTGACTGACTACATAGATACTTTCACCTTCTAATATGTGCAGGCACTGAGAGTACCTCCCACACTTTAACATTCTGCAGTTATTAGTTTTCAGAACCTGACATCCCTTTTCAAGCAAATCCTTCATGTCACGGTCTCTTCTATAAGTAACCATGGGTATCCTCCCTATTTTTTTCATATCAGTATTACAAATTTCAAAAACCTTCCAATTATTTACCATAATATTTGTAATAACTCTTGCGTTTCTATTATAGGTTAAGATGCAACATCTATTATATTAATTCCTGCTCATACTCTTGTTGCCCCCAATTCCTTCTTCAGAACCTAGTAGAGGTTGATAAAACCATTCCTTCTTTTTCCTATAACCTCTTGAAAAATTCCTTCAAGGAATTCACAGGGCTAACCCCCTATTCAAGAGCATACCCCTCAATTTTTCAGCCTCTTTTAAGAATAAATCCATAATTGACATCATTCTTGCTAATCTCACTAGTTGGCCTTTAACAATGGCTTTCATTTGGTGTTGGGGTGACTATTATTGAAATGCAATAAGGAACTGGAGTAAGTGTTTTTCTTGCAAGTTGGATACAAATCTCTTATTAATGTAATATATCTTCAGTTCAACATCCAAGTAGCACAAAGTGTCAACAGAAATAGGGTGAATTTCAAAAATTCCATGGTACCATTTATATAGTTAAGAAGTCTCCCAATCTTAACTCAGAATCATTCCATAGGATGACGATGTCATCCAGGAGACATCCGTACAGTGTCCAACTGTTCTCAAACCCTAATTTGAAGATGCATCTCTGTTCCCACTATACTAAAATAGTGTTTGCAAAAATGGGTGCGCAGGATGCACCCATGGCCAACCCCGTTTGTCGGTATATGGTCCCTTCATACCAGATGAAGTTGTTCAACACTAGTCCCATTAAAGTCATAATAACTTCAGTACTTTTGTTGTCTAACTGGTCATGATCATACAAGTATTGAATAAACTGGTCCATACCACATTTATGCGGTATGATGGTATGTAAATCTTTTACATCTTGTTAATAGGATAAAGCTTTCAGCATACATTTCCTTCTTGATTTTACACAAATACCTGTAGATGCAATTGGCATTACTAAAACTGCCTTTTAATTTTAAATCAATATATGTCACTATTCCATGAGTCTTTGAACCTTTTGCGTCCACTATTGGGGACATGGGGGGTCAGTGATGTCTTTGGATTTTGGGAATACCATACATCATGGGTATTCAAGTAAACTCTGTTCTCAAAATGTTGTATTCTACCTCATTAATCTACCCCTGCATCAACAGGTTGTAAATAATTTTGTGAATTTTTGAATAGGCTATATTCATTTGGTTTCTAGACCCTTCATAGTTATCTGAGAAAAGAAGTGTTTTAGGCATATTCAGGGTGGTATGGCCATAGGCAAACATTTTCACATTTAGAGGCCACTTGTCATATGTGCTGCTAGTCAGTTACAGGAAAGAATTCACTAGTTTCCATTCTATAATTGTAGTCTGTAGTATCCATCATAACCAGTTCACCCCCCTTTGTCTGGTTTCATACACGTTAAATGTTTGTTACAAATCTTTTAATAAAATCATTCCTCGATTGCTTACATTTACTTCATCCCCATTATTCCTAGCCCTAAATGACTCTCTGATATCCATTTCACACAGTTTCTCCAGTAGTATAATTTCAGGATGTAGTGGGGGGGGGGGGGTGGTATGTAAACTAGGTCTTCTGAAAACTTCTTAATTTCTTTCACTGGAGTCTTGTTCATCCATCAATAAACCCAGGTTAAGTTTCCTTATATATAACTCCAAATCTAGCAAAGTATGTACTACATTACTCCTTCTAGATGGTATAAATGTCCAACCTTTTTCAAATAGATTAGATGTGCAGTATGAATATAAACTGAACTCAAATTGTAAATTTTGAAATTGCCTTTCTTTGTTACAGTCACAAATTGTTCCTGGGAAAGTAACTGGTCCTCCCCTTTCTGTCGTATGGTTTCGAACCACAAGCACCCTTCCTTACCAGTTGTTGGGGTAAACATCTGAGCTTACTCTTGTTCTTTGAGTAACCTCTCCAATCTTCAGTGGGGGGGGGGGAATATCCAAAAGGACATTAGTTGTATTAATGTGCAATAAAGTGGTTTCATCATTAACTAATTCTTGGCTGTAAATCCCCCTATTGATGTTATTGGGTGGTTTTGGATAAGCCTAGTTTGTATCATAATCCCCTTTATCCCAGAATAATTTCTTTTCCTTAAGACACTCTGAGGAAATCCTGGTGTATTGTGTGGGCTAAAAGTGCTAAATGTGGAATAAACAGTTTTGTGATTCAATCATTTGGGGAATTGCTTCTTTTTGCGTCCTTGGATTTTTGTGGACTTTTATATGAGACATACTGGTGGATACCCAACTAATACAGCCTTGGTGGGGACTGTTCCTTTGTTATTACATTGTGATACTTTGTCTATGCTGATATTTTATAGCGAGCTTGTGAGTATACTGCAGTTTGTATATTGATGTGCTTGGCTGTATGAAGGGGGTTGGATATTTCAGTGTCTGTGTGCTGTCATCCAAGGAACTCGTTCTTCATGTCAGCACACTGGAGATGAAGTCAGGTCTATTATATGGTGTTAGCAATGAGCTCTAGGAACTGATCTTGTAATTTGCATCAGGAGTCTGAGAGAATATTGGAATGGGGCATATCTACAAATCACTTTCTTGTTGCAATCCACATTCTGGGAAAAGTCCAGTTCCCTGGAGTGTCAGGCTGCCGGAGTTCAACTCTTTAGTGGTTAAGCGGATTCTTTGATGAGAAACCTGTGCTGTGACATGTTTGTACTAGGTAGAGGGACTTCTTTTACTTTTCTGGTGAATAAATGAAGTGACCCCCTGGTGATGCTGTGCACACCGCTCATGGCCCAGCGGGCCCTTCTGTGCTTTTCCTCATCTTCTCTGATGACAGAATTCATCCACAAGCCAATGTGCCTTGAAGCCAGTATCATCCTCATAGTTGCTTTTTGGTTCTGGGTGGTCCATTTCCATCTCTTACTGCCTCATCTGTTGGAGAAACATGTTTTTAGCTTACCAAAGAGATTGCTGTCTCATCCACTGTACAGGTCATGACCAGACATTCATTCTCTGAAAGTGTGTGTGGTTTCTCCATTGTCTGTAGTGGTAAACAGTCCATTTTCTGTGTGTGGTTTCCATTCTCCTTTCTTCCTGGAAGAGCAGTCTGAGAAAAGTGTATAGGACAAATTGATATGCTTTTCTGTTTTGGCACAGAGGCTACCCTTTTTTACAACTCCATTCATAGCTGTGCTGGACTGTCTTGCTATAATTCTTGATTTAGGCTTCAGTTTTTCTTCTGTTGTGGTAGACTTTGCTGCTGTCAGCTTTCGTATAGCCCAAGATGTTTTTTTCTTTATCTTTAATGATGGGTTCTTTTTATCTGAGACTTTCATCGTGAAATCCTGTGCCTCCCAGGGACTTGTGTTTTATGTGCTGTTGAAAGTAAAACAAACTCACTTTGAACCTTTTATATCTGGGGGGTGCATGCCTTTATTGTGGGAAGGCTCACCCTTTAGCAGCTGTCAATTCTGCCAGGAGGATTTCTGTGCTTTATGTAAGGAAGTTCTGCAGACATGACATTATCTTCTGTCAGAATTGTTTCCCTTTGGACTCATACTCCTTTCTGTCTGTAGTGGCGTCTGAGTTTAGTTGTAAGAAGACCATTTACTTGCCTACCTTTTTTCTTCATTATTCCAGCCAAGTGGAGTACCTCTTTCACTGTCCTGCACTGTATTGGATGTGTACAGGAAACTGATGTGTTTGGCTAATACCAGGTCTGCCAGAAAATATTCTGTTTATTATCTTAGATTATTAGGTAAAAAAGTTTCTAAAATCACCTTGATGAGGTCATTTTCTAACTGTTTTTGGATTTCTTATGTCTGCTATAGTAAGCAGTTACATGGCTGTCCAATACCGAGTCCCCCAAGGACTTAGCTGTATTGTTATCCACTGAAGTATTCCTGTCAAAGACCATCTGTTTAGATGCTGCTTGGTTATCCTTGGATCAAGCTTTCAGATCTTGAAAATCCTCCAGGACCACTGTGCTCAGGGTATTTTGGCCTAGGACTTCTCATCATGAAAAGCTTGGAACTCTGTCCTATTGATTTCAGT
Source organism: Protopterus annectens (assembly GCF_019279795.1). Classification (NCBI taxonomy): domain Eukaryota; kingdom Metazoa; phylum Chordata; order Ceratodontiformes; family Protopteridae; genus Protopterus; species Protopterus annectens. The sequence continues at coordinate 1,237,655,247 of NC_056739.1, forward strand.
TGATGGACATGTAGTAGTAGTATGCACACTACAAAAAATACACACTTAACATAATGATAAATGTGTGGTAATGGATCTATCCTTCATAACAGTTCCTCCCTCATTCACTTACATTGTTACTTGTCTTGATTTAATTTCCTCGTTTATTTGTGTCTTATGGTAGCTACCTCAAATCCTGAGAAGGGAGCTGCCATGATGATTTAGGGGATGGGAAGAGAAAGCCGGAAGAAGTTTAGAATGATGATGGAACTAATGATTGCAACCATATACCTATATTACAGAAGATACTGCTGTTGTAAGGCTAACAAAAACAGATCTTGAACTTTTTTTCTAGCAATATGCTTTGTACTTCTGTTCTAAATATGATTTACTCTTTTGTTTAGTTCCTTGCCTGGTCTGTATTTCCTTTCAGATCACACACTTGTTGATTACATATTATCCCCTACAGTCGTGGTGCTGTCTTGTAGGAAGTCTTTTTGAATATTTCGTTAAGGGTTTGGGGCCCATTTCCACTTGAATTATTTTGGGGTGTGTGTGTGTGTGTGTGTGTGTGTGTGTGTGTGTGTGTGTGTGTGTGTGTGTGTGTGTGTGTGTGTGTGTATATGTATATATATATATATCTATATAAAAAATCTATGGGTCTACCTGAGAATATCCAAAGCTGGCATAATCGAAGACTGATTCATCTAGACGACATCCATGAAAACACACTTTGACAGACCAGATGAACGAAATCCTTCCCAGGATAAGTAAACTATTGGCCATGAAGGTGAACTTTGCTCTTTCCCAAACTGTAGTGCGATCTCAGAGTTGGTATATTTAATTGGGAAATGTGGGGGTGAAGTGGGTTTTGAGTGTTCTGGTGTTGGTTCTGTGTGTGTTTGGCTGACTTAGTACTTACCCTGGAAAGGATTTCATTCATCCAGTCTGTCGAACTGGATTTACGTGGATGTCATCTCGATGAATCAGTCTTCAATGTCTCCTTTCGATATTATCAGGTAGACTCATATGTATCTATATATATATATATCTATATCTATGTGTGTGTATATATATATATATATATATATATATATATATATATATATATATCTATATATATATATATATATATATATATATATATCTATATATATATATCTATATATCTATATCTATATATATATATATATCTATATATATATCTATATATATATCTATATATATATATCTATATATATCTATATATATATATATATCTATATATCTATATCTATCTATCTATATATATATATATATATATATATATTTTTTTTTTAATGACTAAATTCAATAATTCTAATAATGATTTTTAAATGGAACTTCTAGTCACTACATTGACTTCAATGTAGTTTTTAGTGAATTTGTAGATATGCAAAATTAAACCAGATTTTAGGTCCAGAATACTTAGTAAAGCAAACGGAAGTATTTTAAGTAGTAAATGTGAGCAGAAATATGGATAGTGTTGAATGAGTATTATAGTCTGAAATGCAAAGTGTTTTTCCAGTACCCGACAATCCATATTCATGATATTTTTGTGTTTTCTCCAGAAAAAAGAAAAATAGAAAGTCATTAAGTCTGGTAAATCTTAATTAATCATAGACAACTGGCCTGTTCTCTACTAGGATCACAGCTCCAACACAGTTCTAGTAGGGGACTGCTTGCTCTACAGCCAGCTAAAAACTGCTTTCCTAAAGGCATAGTTATCTCAGCTGTATTGGTCGCAAATATTGCGGCACAGTGGTGCAGCAGATAGTGTTGTCGCTGGACAGCAAGAGGTTCCCTGGTTCGATTCTTGGCTGGAGTGCCTTCTGTGCAGAGTCTGCATGTCCTCCCTGTGTTTGTATGGGTTTCTTACGGGTACTCTGGTTTCCTTCCACATTCCAAAGATGCGCAGTAAGTGGATTGGACACTTCAATTTGGCCACAGTTGTGAGTGTGCATACGAGTGTGTGTTGTGGAAGAACTACTTTGGGACGACTAGCCACCCAGTGTTATAAACCTTGGCTGTAGATGATTGTCGCTGTTGAAGAGACACCCCAATGCCATGCGCAAAAATGGGAAAAGGGGGTTGTAGATGGAAAGAATTATCTTGAAATCCATCCAAGAAACCTCTGTAGTGTTTTCCAGGAGTGGCTTTCTGCAACTGCTGTAACTTTTGTGCATCTCCTTTTATAAAAAGGGACAATTAATATGGCATATAAAATATCGCATGAGAACTACAAAAATTGTAAGAGGTTAGAAAAGACTGAAGTGAAAATGGAAAGACATCTTCTTTTGATGACCACTGTGGTGCATCGATTAGCATTGTCACCTCACAGCAAGAGGTTCTCTGGTTTGATTCTCTGCTGGGGCACTTTCTGTGTGGAGTCTGCATTTCCTCCCTGTGGTCAAGTGAGTTTTAAAGATATGCAAGTAGGTGCAGATGTGTGTGCCTTCTCTGAAGGTCGGGTGCTGGGCTGGCAATTTGACACTGTAAAAGCACCACTGCCAACCAGTCTGCAGACTGGTGATCCGCTATGGTGACCTCTAACTGGGAAAAAACGAAAGACATTGCTATAACTGCATCTTCTTTTCTAGACTCAACTAAAAAAGCAGTCAGAGCTGGTCACTTAGCACTCCCCCATCCTTTTCTTGCCTGTACTCTATTATCAATCCTTGGTGTGTGTGTGTGTGTGTGTGTGTGTGGGGGGGGGGGGCGCAATCTGTAACCTGCAGCATATGGTCTTGCATAGCCTTATCCCACTGAATTAGCTTTCTCTCCATAGTTATTTGCTCCCAGTACCTTAGTTACTGTGATAATTTTCTCCAGTAAGTTCTAGCCTCCTCTTTACTATTTTTATTCCTCCTACCTGCAGTCATGCCTCTTGGTAAAATCTTTTTTTCATTCCTGTGTTGCCTTAGGATACATTCCGCTACTTTATAATTATAATATACTGTTGGCTCTTTTACTTATGTCTGTATCCAAAAGTCATACCTGCTCCTTATTTTTTTGGTCTTCCCATACTCTGTAATTTGTATGCTTTTCCACTTTGGTTTGTAACATTCTGTTTGTATTATGTATATGAGCCTTAACTGTGTAGCAATAAAGTATCCCTTCAAATCAGATGGTCTTAAACCACCTTGTTCTGTGGGGAGGGAGAAGCAACGTATTCCACTTAAATTTTGCCCTCTTCCCCTTCCAAATAAATTCTTTCAACTCTTTATTGTTTATGGTCCACAACTTCTACTCTGGTTTGTAAAAATTTGCCTGACTTGTATATAAAACTAAAATGATGCTTGTATCTTACTGTAAATATCCATAATCAAGAAATGTCCAACTTCAGAATGTTTTTATTATATTTGTTTGGTCTCTTCCCACATAACTCATACCTGCCATAGTAGAATCCTTTTTAATCCATACACCTAAGTACTTCATCTTATGTCCCCATAGATATGGTTATTGTTGAAACTATTCATGTGGCCCAACCTCTCACAGAAGCTGCACGCACTCATGCCTAGGGCCAGTTTAGAGTGTCCAATCCACCTACAGCATGTCTTTGGGATGTGGGAGGAAACTAGAGCACCCGGAGGAATCCCACGCGACCACAAGGAGGACATGCAGACTCTGCACAGAAGGCACCCCAGCCAAGGATCGAACCGGAGAGCCTCTTGCTGTGAGGAAGCAACGCTAACCGCTGCACCACCATGGCCACCCCACTTTTGCCTTAGTTCTATCTTCTGTTTATTTTAAATCCTGAAAAGACTTGAAACTGTCTCAAAATGTTCCACACCACTGAATTGCCATTTCCAGCTGTGTCAAGTATAAAATATCATTTGTGAATAATTTTTCTTGTTTACCATGTGCGTCACATCCTTGAATTTCTGAGTCCCTTATTTTCTTTGCCAATGGCTCTAAGTACAAAGTAAATAAAGAGAAAAGAACAACTCTGTCTGATTCCTCTGTTCAAACACAGCTTGTCGAGGAGTTAATTCTTGCCTCTGATCTGTCATATATCTTCCTAATAACACTCTATTTTTCTGTCAGGGAATCTGAATGCTACCATTTCTATACTTATTAAATCTGGCTGCCTCTATCAAATTCCAGCAGTTCTGGCATTTACACTCTGCTTCTTTCTGGATCATCATCATTCTGTTAATGTTATTAACTGTTGACAGCCCCAACACACCCAGACGCAACAAAACCATGTTGATCCATATTTATTAATTCTGACAACAGCTTTGCCAAACACTTTAAAATTGGTCTGTATGAAACTGGGTCTGAAGGAACTTTTCATTCTTTGGAAAACATAGCCAGCACAGCTTCTTCCAAGATGCTAGTACTGTCCCTCCTTTTTAAAGTGTTGTAAACATTTTTTTTTATCTGCCATTTTTCTTCTCTCCTAACTTGTAAACTTCAACAGGAATGCCATCTGGTCCTGGAGACTCCCTTGTTTATTGATTGGCACATTATTTTCATCTTGCCCGTTGTTATCTTTGCTATTCGTTCTTGAGCCTCATCTTCCCTTAACTGGCATTTACATTGATATATATATATATATATATATATATCTATATCTATATATATATATATATATATATATATATATATATATATATATATATATATATATAAAATAGGTTTACTATCAATATGTCGAACATCAAAAACATTTTCAGTAGACTTATGGGAAGTAAACCGCGAAAATCAAAAAATAGAGCAAGTCACAATGTCGAATCTGTGAACCTGCTGATTGAATTCAGCAGATTCGACATTGTTTTCCAAAAACATCACTTGATGTCAGTATAGGAGCTCACATAAAGTAAACTCCTATACCTAACATCACATTTTTGCAGGGGTCAAATCCCCTTGTGCCCCTAACTATATATTCCAACTCTGACATCGCACTACAGTGAGGAAGGGGATGAATTTCCCAAACTGCACTGTACTGTCATCTCTGTACAGTTCTTCACATTTATATTGGCGAATGTGTGTGCATTAGCTAATACAAACTTTTGGACATTCAGATGTTCTGCCAGGTGAAAATTCGAACATCTATGTTTAGAATTTTCTACCTGGGGACATCTCAACCACAAAATTTTAATAGTAAACCATATATAAATATATATATATATATATATATATATATATATATATATATATATATAAATATATATATATATATATATATATATGTGTGTGTGTGTATGTATATATATATATATATATATATATATATATATATATATATATATATATATATATATATATATATATATATAAAATAAATAATATGATTTTTTTTTTTTAAGTGAGAAAGTTTTGCAGTCATTCCAGTCATGACAAGTATTTGGACAGGTATGTATGGAAAGTGGCATTTTAATTCATGGTCAGCCTTTTAGTGCTGAGTATAGCGGAAAAAATACATCCCAGGATCTTTAAATATACTCTATGTGATGAAAAAGGACTCCTAATCAGCAGTGGATACATGATTATCAAAGGACAATTCATTGTTGACATAGGTTCCAGGATCTCTAACTACTGGATCAGTTTTCAAGGGTGTGTTGTTGTGACAGTTACAAGGAAAGCCATACTTGCCAAAGGATACAGTTATGCACTTCCTGGCATCTAGTTTTATCTATGGTTTCTGACACCAGCTGCTTGAGACAGGTCATCTTGAGGGATCTTGGTGTCCTCAAGAGAGTTTGATGGCACCCAGTTTGCAGTAATCTGCAAGCTTGGTCAACCACATGGCCCAAGGAATGAACCCTGCTAGTGGCATGTCTCTGCTAGTGGCATGTCATTTGGAAGAGGTATATCCACTCACCCTGACACACTTTCTGTTTGTGAAATTACTATCCACTAAGTTACATTGAAATTAACATTTAGTTGGGAGAATTTATCTATGATACCCAAATGTGAGATGGTTTTGAACACCTTTGGAAGGTCTGAATATGTGGTGTACATTATTTTTGCCCATTCATCATAATCATTCTAGAAGTGCACAACAAAGCCTGTGTTCTCCCTTGCACGTGTGCCATCTGTTCACGTTCTACCTCCTTTTCCCTCTCGGATGTAAAAATCAAGTTGCATGCTCTCAATTAACTGATCTTCACCATAAGAAATAGTGTACTGGCTACCCTTAAATGATTAAACTTAATTGTGCACTGTTACATTTAATATTGATGTACTAAGGCTGCTAGGAGTTCAAATACTTGCAAAGGTATTCACTTTTATCAGTATTAAACTTTTATTTTCAGTTGAACTGCTTGGCAGTTCCATTTTAAGTATTAATCATGATGTTTCTTATACAAATGCCTCAAAGCACACTCTTCAGACTCTTCCTGATTATATGTATACAAGTGTAGGCAACTTATTTCCCTCTGATGGCACTTGATGGATAAAGGGAAACTGCCAACAGCTTAGCAATTGCAAGAAGCAGCTCTTTTAAAGCACAGGAGAGAGCTACCATTTATCATGCTTTCCATTTTCTATCATTTGCTTAGAAGATTTTTCCTCATCTGCAACATAAAGTAAGAACATTTGCCCGTGCTACTTCCTGTATAAAACTGGGGAAATTATTGTATTTTAATACTCGTACGACCAGTACAGTCCTCTCTCCCATCAGTCCAGTATCACAAGATTGTATTGCTTATATCCAGCCTTTATCTTGTTGCAGTGTATACCCTGGATACATTACAGTCAAGAAAAAAGTTATTTCTTTCTTTAATATCACTCACATAAACTTCTGTCACTGGTAAGACTCTTCCATCTCACATTTAAAATACCTCCTCATACTATACAGAGCTACTTTTATAATATGATATGCAACTTACTTGAAAACAGTTACTATGATCAAAAATGTGTTACATTGTTAGTCTCTTCATTGTCCTTTTTTAAGACTGGTGAAAGTGGGAATTATGTCTCAGAATCCACACACTAATTTAACACAGTCAACACACTTCCAGTACTTTTAGCCACCACTTCCTGCAGAAGTATAGTCATCATGTTCAAATTGCATCTTATGAAAATTGCACTTTACAGTTATTCCGTTTATTTCCCACTTTCACAATCATTGCTGGTGTTCTTAATCTTGACCACTGAACACAGAATCCTAGTTGAAATACAAGGTGCTCCTGTTTTTTTTTACTCAGCGCCTGTGCTTTTTTTATATCATTTTTTTTCTTTTGGAACAATGGAAAGAGTTTCACTGGCAAGTTCTCTCTATGGACTTTGCTATTATAAGAAAAATGAGAAGCAAAGTCCTCTGCATTTAGTGGTCTCATTCCTTGCTGGATAATTGTTTTTATTTCCTCATTAGTTTGTGCATCAAAAATGTCTTTAATCCTCCAGGAAAAATATTTTAAAGCACAACTGTGTATGGCAGTTCACACCTGCTGCTCGACATCCCTTGATTGCATGGAAATACTTTCTTTTCTGCTTGTGGACAGTGATTAAACATTTCCACAAACACTCTGGTGTTCCCAGGTAAATACTTCATTTCCTTCTGCCACAGTTTTGTCAGGAGTGGCTTTCTGCTAGTATGAGTGCATCTTTACTACTACAGGTCTTGGCTCCTTATTCATGATAACCACATTCTGAAATATACGCATGGTGTGCCCTTAACAAACCCTGCTGTGGAATACCAGTCCAGCTGTGTATTAGTACTTTCAGAAGATTGAATGCAGCCTATTTCTTCCATTTTCTCTGGTATAGCAGAAAATCTCAGGTTTTTCCTGTGTGCTTGTATTCTATGATTTTTGAAATGGTAGTTCTCTGCATGCTTTGTCTTCTGACCCTAGTACGTTTTGAAATAGTTCTTCTTGAGAAGTAACATATTCAGTCAATCTTTTATTTTAACCAGATTTCTGCAGTTTTATCTATTCATCTAAATAACTTCTTAGTATCTTTTATTATTTCCATTATTTTCACACTTGACTTTATATATCCCCCCAGTTTCTCACTTATTTTAAATACTCCCAATGCATTTGTTTTTCATCCAAACTTTTGGAAGCCATCTAGTGTATCAACACTAAAAACTGAACTGCTCTTTGCTAAACAGTAGCAAGACTGTTCCTCACCAGAGTTATTTCTTTTCCTTTACTAGTTGTCTTTATTTTACTTTCTCCAGATTTCAGAGACTAAAAGTTATTAAAAAAAAGGTACTCTGACATCATGAGGGATGGAGAAGCCTTTGGCTTCCAATTTGTAGTTCTTGCTCATAAAGATACCGACAGTCACAGTTCTTGGTCTAGTCCTTCAGGTTTTCTATCAGGCACCACAGGTCTGAAATATGCAGTTAAATGCAGACTGCAGCTATAGTAAACTCTCAGTTAACCAGAACTCAAGCAACTGGCAAATATTAAAGAAATACAGTATAATTTTCATGTATTGCACTTTGCTTTACTAAGGTATGTTGGACATACCTTGAAAGTACCATAAGTTTATCTAGGTATAGACTTCCACAGATCTATGTGTAGATACTGATAGAGATTTGGTCTGTATATCTGCCCAAGTGTTACACCACAGCCTTTACACAGTTCTTATTCTCACCATCAAAAACCTAAACAGCCTTGTAGATTTTTAACTTCAATTTCTTCAGTATAATGCTGTTCAGACCCCAGCTATCCTCATCATGATTTAACATTTCCTAAGGTTAATCTTAAAATCTTTCCCTGTTCATTTGCCACCATTGCCCCCACTAGTCCCCTCATTTTACAGTCCTGAGCTCTTTGAAGTGATCACAATACAGCTTCTCTGTAAAGATAGGAGGAAATTCAGATGGTATCTGTGTAATAGTGCCGGATTAGCCATATAAGCAAAGCACAATGATGAGGCAGATGCCATAGCGTATTGATTGTAATTTGATGTGATAGCTGGAGAATGACACTCATGGGGTAGAAGGGCTTGCGTTATCAGGCAACTATCCTACACATCCATCCAGCCAATGTCAAGACAGTGCTATTCCATAAGTCAGTGCCAAGAGTACTACCATTGCAACAAAAGCTTACATTTGCCATGGTAGCATTAACATTACATTAGATGTACTCTGTTCCTGAATTACACTACACTGCCCAGATATTCTGGCTATCTTGAGTCTTGGTAGAACCATATTTTCCTCTCTACTCTCTAATAAATAAGTCTGAATTTATTTTTGACATAGGAGACCAGGTCACAATGTACATGGAGTAGTTTTACTCCTCCTGTCACACACACACACACACACACACACACACACACACACACACACACACACACACACACACACACACACACACACACACATTTTCACTTAAAATGCGTAGACAGTAGACACCTTAACTGAATCCTTTAGTCAATTAACTTTGGATGGTGCCATCAAACTTCATTATTATTCTGCATACATACTTCCACCTTCAACCACCAAAGAATTATAACAACTTTTGACTTGCTTCAACAGTCCTTTAGACACAGTTTTATATTAAAGGAGTAACTATAGAACTGGCTAGGTCCATTTCGTAAGACAGCTTAACATAACTGCAGAATTATACATTATGTGTAGTATGAAAATAACTGAAAAACGTTCTTCGAGGCAGTACTGACAAACATTTTTGCTAATTACCACTGTACCCAAGTTCGCAGAGACAACAGCTTTGCACTGTCAGGTGGAGACTGGATGGTAGTGGTCAGACTTTTGCGATGTCTATCTACATGTCAGAATTGCTGAGAAATCCAGAAAGTATTTGTTCTTTTGGGTTAGAACCAGTCATCATTTTTTAACTTTACCCTTTCAATTTCACATTCGCTCCCAGAGTCTTCACTCTTCACCAAATGTATGCTCTTAATATAAGCTGAATTACTCAGACCCAGAGTATTCTTGTATGTAGGTAATTGGCTTCTTCCTGCTTCATTGATAATGTATCTGATTAACATAAGGGGGAGTCTACACACTGTCCATTTCCTTGTCGATGACTGCTAACTTTGCAGAGTCCCACTTACAGTTTGGCTTTTGACTGTCATAGGATGCTTCTTAACCATTTTCGTTTTGTTTGTCCTTCCTACGCCAGGACAAATGCTTTTCTCTGCGATTGTCTGTTTTCTCAGCTCAGGCTGTACCAGCAGAGACTTGTCTTAGAGCTTTGGACCTTAAGGTAACTTTAGTTTATGGTTCTTCCTACCAGTTTTCATGTGAGGGTATTTCAGGTGACAGTTTAGGTCCACTGGTCTTGGAACCTTGACCTTGTTTCCCTTCCATTTAAAATCTCCAGAGTTCATAATTTGCATCAGTAGTGGTGGTTAGATCCCACACATGCTCACTGTAGAAGCCATTTCCAATTAGATGTCTCCGGTGTTAGTCACCATGGGTACATCTGCACTTGAGTGGGAGTGCACAGCTATGGGCAGACACTTCAGGGTGTCTGGTTATTTTAGTAATCTCACCTTCCCATAAATATGCAAGAAATGAGTGGTACTTGACATTAGTGGCATTTTAAGACTTCCTACATCAGAGAGTGGTATTGTTTCAGTCAGATAACATAGCTATTACCTGATGAGTCAACACAAGGAGAAATGCATTGTTTCAACAGGTGCTGAGAGAACAGCAGCAAGACATCAGCTCACCCCTCTTTGATTGTGGACCACATCCAAATAGTGTCCCATTTATTGGTATTTGACTTCAGCCTCTTTCTCCTGATGCCATAAAAATGGTTCAGGAGTTCTTCAGTGATGAGAAGGATATTGCAGCATCTCACTGTTACTCCCCGTCCAGGATTTTGGACCATGGATACCCTAGCTTTCAAATGGCCAACTAGACTCCTTTACAGTTTTTTTTTTCCTTTGATGAGGTTTATCCAGAAAGCTAGTCCTCTGTAGTACAAAATCATTCGCTTAACCCGTTTCTTTTTTTTTTTCAAATAGAAATTGTATTCATTTTACTTCATAGACATATATCACAAAACAATTTGCAGTTAAGAAATGCACATTAATACAGAAGAGATCATACAAATAATAACTATATACAATATGTACAACTATGCTGCTTAACCCATTTCTGACAGACAAACTCGTTATTTCATGCCAAGTTCCTTCCTCATGAAGATGGTGCTTACTGTATATGTAACCCTTAATGACATTGCTCATGTACCCTTATGGCATGCCCTATCCCATCTCAAGTCAGTGAACCTACTTAGCATGGCTTTTTCATTCCTGTTAATGGCTTGCATTGCCTTCTTTCTGTGTGGGTAGTTGCCATCATTGTTCCCCACTCAATGACAGATGAATGTCTTTTTTTTTCTTTTTGGACATCCAGTAAAGGCATAGATCCCCTTTCAACCCCTGTGAACTGGCTTGGTTTTTAAAGTTTTAACTTTACACTGAATAGTTAGAACAGGACCTTTATTCCCCCTCCTCCCCACACTTCACTCAGGTTTCATTCAGGTTCATTTTGCTGGAATGTAGTGAGTCAGTTTCACTGAAACTGTAAGGAATGACATGGACTATAGTTACTTCTGTATCTTTTACAGGATGCACACTTCCTGTTTTTAACTATATTTAGACATTTTATGGGTTCATAGATTCACAGGTATATATTAGGCTAATGACCACTGGGGTCTTTATAAGGCTAGCCATGCAACCCAAATGTATCCCGTAAGTTATTTTGCTTTAGAAGTTATTTTAAGGGATGTATGGTAGTTAGGGCATGATTTAACAGCTTTAATGGCTACCTTACCAACGTCCATCAGAGAGACGGGTGTCATACCAGGAGTAAATTTTGCATTTCCCATCCACTGGTCCATGTTGCACTTGAATATGTTGAGGAGGTGCTCTGGGGTCTGCTTTACATGAATGGGACACCTATTCCAGAGAATGGGGATTCTCCAAGATACATAGCCTTCCCTCCAACATGTCTTATTTAAGACAAAAGCAATGTTTAAATCCTTGGATCTAACAGTTCTGGTGCTGTTTATTTTGTGGATATGCAAAAGCTCTAATAGAGCAGGATCTAAGGATGCTTTATATGTCAGGCATACATTGCATCTCAGTAGGCTAAAGAAAATGAGTATAGAGATAGGGCTTTGAGGAAGTCTGCATAGGGCATTGTGTTTACGCCCTGTAGTCTTTGTGTAAAAAATCTCTCTGGATGTTTCAGTTGTTGCATGTGTCTGGTCAGGTGCATACTGAAGGAGGCATTATTTCAGTGATGAGTCTGATGAAGGCTGAGTAAAGTGGCATGATGACTTTGACCTAGATGCTATGCCCTTATAAGATGAGTAACAGTGATTTTCTTACCACCTTAGACACATATTGGTCAAAAGCTAGTTTACTATCTACATGAGCCCTCAAATCCATAACTAATGTCTCTGCTTTTAAGGATGTTTTATCAATGAGTTGATTTCCCCTAGGATGTCCGATTTCCCAAAAGATACTATTATGCATTTCTTGACATTGAGTTTTAAGCCATGGTTTTTGGCACCTGTCATTTGTCTCTGTCAGACCTTCCTATAATATGTTAGTATTTTGGGAGGGGTTCTGTGATTGCTCCTAGCTTGCAATCATCTGCGGACTTGGTAAGGCAGAGGCCCTTGGCATTGGCCTTAACTTTCGAAAAATAGATGCCAAAGAAGAGTGGACTCAGCACAGAGCCCTGAGGATCTCCACTGGTGACTGGCCTCTGTGGAGGTGATCTGTCTAATCCTAGCTTTCTGTGTCCTGCCTGTTAGCTAGTGGCCTAACTAGTGAGTTACATAGGGGTTTATGCCTAATTCCTTGTCTGTTTACAATGCCTTAGTTAGGTCAAGGTAGGCAGTATGCACCATTTTCCCCCATCTGTTGTCTTGGTGACTTTCTCAAAGAAGTTCACCAGATTCAGTAGGCATGACCTACCTTTGACAAAGCCAAAGTGGGTTAGGTCCAGTATCTGATGATTTCCTATGTCATTAATCATTCCCATGCTAATTATTTCAATGGCTGTGCATATGATACTAGTCAGACTAAACGGTCTGTAGTTCCTAGGATCCATTAATGGCCCACCCTTGTGCAGTGGGGATGACCCTTGGAGTCCTCTATTTATGGGACATGAAGCCTGAGCAGAGGCTGTGGTTGAACATTGACTCCAGTGGCCCTGATAGTTCATATTTCAGATGATTTAGGAGGTATCCTGGGATATTAGCATGGCCCACTGAAGCTGTACACTTGGCCTTAGAGAGATCCACATCTAAGACCTGCTTCCCACTGATAGTTATGGTAGGTATCATTTACTGGAGGGTGACTGAGGGTGAATGAGAGGTAAATTTGAAGAAGACTGTTATCCAAAAGATTTGCTGCATCTCCTTGTTCGTGGGCATGTCTCCCTTTACCAGCAGTTCAGCATAGCTAAAAAAGACCGCAGGTTTTTCCTTGGCCTGGGATGCTATCTTTTTCCCAAAATTTGCATTGTTGGACTTGATTAGTCCTCTTAGTTGTCTGTTCTGTTTGATAAGAGCTTTTATCTTTTTTGGTGTCACACTTCCTAAATTTAGTTATGGCCTTATATAACCGTGTTAAACTTTCTGCAGTGAGATTTGTATTTATATTTTAAAATGTACTGAGGTATTTTAGTGTGCATTTTTAGGCATGTAACTATTTGGCTATTTTAGACTCCAGAGAACATTTCTGCCCATTGACCTACCCAAGAAAATTTGCTCGTACATTACTATTGTTCAGCTTTGTCTTGGACTCTGAAAAATACTACTCTTTATACATGAGCTTTTCCAAAACATTGTTTGCTTGCAGTTCCATAGTGTGTGAATGTCTTACTGCTGAAAACTGACTGAGTGACTAATATCTTCTGTTGGCTGTCCCGCACTATATTAATGGCATCACTGATAATAATGTAAGTATTACAGTTATGGTGAGCATGCTCCTATAACTGCACAGTCCACATATTTGTGTGTTAAATCCTTTGAGTTTGCATCAAATTTGTGCATTTGCTGTCTTGTTCATTTTATATATGCCACTTTTATGTGAATGTGCATTTTTAGCCACATTCTAAAAGTCAGTTTGAAATGAATGACATCTAACCCTTTCTCATCTGCATAAAGTTACCATCCCTTAATTTGAGGGAAAACACTTGCGTTTTTGAAAACAAAAATCTGAGCTTTCTCTGCAGCATGCAGATTTTCTATAATGTGATCTTACAGTCAGTCTAAAACTGCCCATCATCTTGTCACCTTGAATAACTCTCAAAGCATGCCTAAAATGGATGTGTCCTTACCTGCGTTCTATTAAATTTTGCAAATTTATTACATTGGAGTAAGTAAATGAGAATACAAGCAGCTGATTAACTTTAAGTTTCATTGCTTAAATAGCCATGTAATTCAGAGCTGCAAAGAATTTTTATGTTTTCTATTCATTCTTATGCTATTGTGCATAGCTTGAAGATCACTGAAATAGCCTTCAAAATGGTACTTGGTTAAGGGTATTTTAAATATGGTTTGTAATGTAGTATGGAATTCTTTTGACTAGATATAATTTGTACTACTGTGCCAGAGCTGATGTTAGCTATAAAGATCAGCTTTTATATCCTCATTGTATTCTTTATAGTTATTTTGCTACTGCATACTTCCCTGTTTTGGTCTTTATTTTTCTTACAGTCATGGCTGTGGCCTTTAAAAACATATTTGTGTGTATAGATCTATGTATATATAAATGCACATGTGCTTTTTTATTCAGGTGCTTGTAAAATGTTGTGTAATTGGGCGTGGTAGATTTTTAACAGAGCTCTGGGGAAAAAAGGGTTTTCTCCTCGCATTTCTGATTCAAACTCTGAGGAGAGCTCTGTTTCTTATTCTCTGAGGTCTCTTTCTCTAAGACAATTGCTAGAATTGCTGGTGCTTTCCATTGGAAAACACTGAAGTTTCTCAATCAGGAAATACTATGCATTGTTACAGAAGAAATTTCCAGAACCTACACCCATTCCTCATATTCTGTCTGCTTTAGAGGATATGGTACTGCCTGCAGTATTCCGGATAGTCAGCCAGTGCCCTCAAAAGGCAGATACAATGTATAAAGTTCCTCAGCCTTTAAATTTTTATACTCTATTCCCAAGCCTGAACCAGCAGCTATAGCTTTAGTTAATCCCATTGCTGCTAAACTTAGTTAATTCCAATCCTACAATTTTCAGTAAGTATGGGGGGAAGTGTAAACTTCTGCAACTTTGATTGTCAGAATTTTGAATTGTCGCGTTCATATTTTCATAGTTTCTCAATGAGCTCAGCACCTACTTCAGCAGGTTTGAGAAGGGAGCCTATTACAACTGTAACGAAACTGCCCACCAACCAAGAAGAAGTGCTCTGCCTTCACCCAGTCGATGTTCAAAGGGGACTGCGATGGGTAAACCCAAGGAAGGTGGCTAGTCCTGACTATTCTGGGATGGGTGCTCGGGGACTGTGCTGACCAGTTAACTACTGTTGTCACCGACATTCAACACCTCTCTGCATCAGACCGTAGTACCAAAGTGCTTCAAGAATACAACCATTATACCACTGCCCAAGAAGTCTCCACCCTCAAGCCTGAATGACTACCACCCAGCAGCTCTCATTTCCACTGTAATGAAGTACTTTGAGAGATTGGTCAAAGACTACTTAACATTAAGTCTTCCTACAACACTGGACCCACTCCAATTCGCTTATAGATCAAATCACTCTATGGCAGATGCCATCTCACTGGCACTTCATTTATCCTTGGCACACCTGGAGGACAAAAACTGCTATGTCTGCATGTTATTTATTGACTTCAGCTTGACCTACAACACGGTCATCCCCCAACATCTGATTGAGAAACTGATCCATCTGGGTGTTAGCACTCCTTTATGCAGCTGGATTCTGGACTTTCTTATTGACAGACCACAAAAGGTATGTGTAAGCAACAACACCTCAATCATCATACTGAATACTGGAGTACCTCAAGGATGTGTCCAGAGTCCCCTACCATTCACCAAGCTGACATATGATTGCATCGGTAGGTACAAAACAAACCATATTATTAAGTTTGCGGATGATGCTACAGTGGTAGCTCTCATCAGCAATGGTGATGGAAAAAGCCTGCAGAGAGAGGTGAACCATCTGATTGGCCAGTGTGACAACAACAACAACCTGGCTTTCAATGTGAATAAAACAAAGTAGATAATAGTAGACCAGGAAGAGATGACAAGACTCATTCTCCACTCGCAATCAAAGGGAGAAACAGTGGAAAGTGTGAAGAGCACCAAGTTCTTCATTGAAGACTTGTCTTGGTCAAGAAACACTAATCACATTGTCAAGAAGGCACAGCAGCGTTTAAGAAGAAATAACTGGGGAGGGGGTCCTAAAAACCAAGGACAGTCCAACAGGTCTGACAGTTCAAGACCTTGTGACCCCCCCCCCCAAAAAAAAAGTATGAATCTCTAGTTTTCTCTTTGGCAGCAGTTTCAGATAAATGAGTTCTGGAGATCATTCATCAAGGTTGTAGAAGGCAGTGGGAAGAAATTTCTCCTTTCCAGGGGGTTGTTCCTCATCCTCCAGATTAGACTGTTTCCACCATTTTTCATCATATGCTGTTCCAAGGAGTGATATAACTGGTTCATCCTTCCCATGTGGGAAGGGTTTTTATTTAAGGATGATGTTAGTGCCAAAGACAGAGAATGCTTGGAGATCCGTTGTTTCTTTCTTTCGTGAACCTATTTGTGATAGTGCCCAAATTCAAAACAATGTCACTTTACAACCTGTTACTACTTCTGTTTTCAAGTTTCCTGGTAACATTAAGACTTAAAGGATGCCTATCATCACATCCCTATTCATCCAGACTTGAGACATTTTGTGGTTTTGTGTTGGATAAAACACGCAAGCTGCCAAAGTGTCTTCTCCACTAGCCACAAAACTGTTCTTAAATGATTGCACAACACAGGTTTATTATAAAACAGTACACTTTGAATTGAAATACATAAGTGCTTTCATCCCGCTGTTAAATTAAATGGAACATTGTGAGATCATCATTTAAAACATTTCTACTTTAAATGTATAGACTATCCAATCAAATTGTTCACTAATATTGGGTAGTCTGTATATTTAAAGATGATTTCAAGATTTGATCAGCCTGTCGGGAGTTCCTCAAGAAGACCTCATTGTGTCCTCTCTGAAGGATCAACAGGCAATATTCTGTTCCAGAACTCCTTGCAGGAAGGCCTGGAAAACAGATGGTGCTTCTTTTCATTGTACAGAAATGTTCCCTATATACTTTTCCACCCTTTCTACTAATATCCAAGGTACCTCTGAAGATTCAGAAGGAATCACCCAAGATCATTGCAGTGACTCCCTTCTGGCCCAGGTAATCATGGTTCTCCCATTTGGAAATTTTCTGGGGCATTTATCACAAGCTTCCTTGCAGACTGGATCTACTCACACAAGTACAGGAGTGTTTGATGCACCCTGACATCAATTAACTGCCCATCTGATAAGGTCTTAATTCCATTTCATTTAGGCATTTGTTTACTGAGGAGATGCAACTAGTTCTAATGAAGGCAAGAAAGCCTGCTACTAGAAAATTATATATTAGCAAAGGGAAAAGGTTTTCTAGTTGGTGCCAACAACATAACCAGTACCCATTCAGGGCTAGTTCTATCTTTTTGCAGTACTTGTGTGAGTTACTATGCTATGGTCAATTATATTCATCTGTTTATCAGCCATTTCAGCATGTCTGCCTATGGATCTTCCTCTTTCAGTGCAGTTTCATATCGGTATTTCTGAAAGGGATTTTTGCACAAGTGGTGGCCCCTCCTTGGGATCATAATTTTTGTGTTAGAAAAGCTAATACTTGCTCCATTTGATCCAGCTAACTTGGTTGACATAAGGTTCTTAGCATGGAAAACAGTTTTATTTATTGCTCTGACTTCTGCAAGAAGAGTATCTGAGTTGCAGTCTCTTAAGGTGAGTCAACCCTATCTCATCTACAGAGACTGGATTTCTTTGAGAACCTTCCCTTCTTTTATCCATTGATATTAGGGTTTACTTTAAGCCAGACTATCCATCTCCCCATTTTCTTTCCTGAACCTAAAATATGAGAGAATATTCCACATCTTTGATGTCCACTGACAACTCTGGTAGTATCTTGACAAAACTAAATTTTTCTGAGCTACGGACCAATGGTTCATTTCTTGTGAAAAGGGACAGCCTGTATCAAAACACTATTTTCAAGTGGTTGTCTAAGACTATTATCTTTTGTTATAGTCACCATAACAAAACTATTCCAGACAGAGTCAAGGCCCACTCTACCAGGGCCTTGGCTTCATCTATGGCTTTTTGGAAAGGGTTGGATTCTAGAAGTATTCTTTAAGCCACTACTTAGTCATCTGTGCATATTTTTACAAAGCACTGTAAGCTTGATTCCTTGTCTAGGTTCAGGTCTGTGTTTGCTAGGACAATTCTTCAGGGGCTCCTGGATTCTTCTCCTTCCACCACTCAAATGTAGTAAGCTAGGGTAATCTACCCGTATAGCTGCTGTAGCAGTGATCAATATGATGAACATAGTCCAGTAATGTAAGTAAGCTTGCCATAATTGTAGATGTTCAAATGATCACTGCTGCAGTAGCTGCTCCCTCCCTCCACCCCCTTGATTATCTGTGTTTTTTTTGCACCAGGGTGTGGACATTAATTTTTTGCTGTTCCTAGCATTGTCCTTTCAATACTCCACCTCCCTCTCTCTGTTTGTAGGCAAGCTCAAAAGGGCATGGCACCCAAACTTGTCTTTTAGGCAGCTCAGCCCAGGCTGCCTCACAGTTTGGTGGTGTGAAAGGTGCCCTGAAGCTTTGGAAACTATCCAGCTGTTATATCCTTGGCAAGATGTAACCTGCATAGTTAAGACTACTGCAGCAATGATCATTCTAATATCTTTGCTTTAAAAATGTATAATATTCCAGTTATGGCTTAATTGCCAATGTCTTTCTGATGCAGTCATGGTATGAAAAAAAACAGGATAAGGCTGAAGAGGCCCATGTTTCAGCATGTGTCGATGTGTTGATTGTGCATCACTTACGGAGATCAAAAGTTATCTACCACATGCAGTAATGGTTTAAAAATGTATTCTTTATTTTCTCTGTTGTGTTGTGTATAGATTGGAAAAAGTGTAACTTAATTTATTGCAGTGCAAAAGATGTATGGCTTGTGTTTAAACAGAAATACGTTCAGTTAATTGAGAAGTCAAGATCCGGTTGTTGTACAGTACCTTCTAACAAAGTGGGGTGTATCCTTATAGTGCATACATTATTGGAAATAGGTTTAGACCATTATTGGCAATTTAGATTAAATGCCAGAGTATAGTGTTGCATGCTTTTCTGAATATAAATTATTAGGTAACTTATTGGTTGGGAATCGGGGGGGGGGGGGGGTGTTAGGTTAGACTAGTAATTGGATATGATGACTCGAGTTAAATCATTTTGTATGAGACATCCGTGCTAAATGTAAACAGCATGTTAGTTGTTTAGTCAGAGAAACAAAATCTTGGAAACAGCTGTTATGATTACTTTTATAGTGTGTATGAATTTTTGTTGAATCTTTATTTTTGGAGTCCTGTGTATTTCTAAAATCCTTGAGTAAAAAGAATACTGAACTATTGGAAGGGATTGCAGTGAATGTTCATAAGGTGCAGTAAGGACTTACATGTCTTAGATATTTAATATGCATGGTACATGAAATTGATGGTATTATGGAAGGAATAACTATAGTCGGAAGGGAGGAAGGGTAGCCATAATTACCACAACAATGATTTCAGGTTTAAATTAACTAGGGATTTTGCCAGTCAAAACATGTTGAATGCAATGTTGAAATATTTTGCTTGGAAAAAGTGGTAGACTGTAAATTTGCTCTTATTTTAAAAGGGATTGGGTTAATTTGCTCTTATTTTAAAAGGGATTGGGTTAAATGGAAAGATGCAGTAAACATAAGATAGAGGTGATCTCTTGTTCTGGTTGAATTACGTGGATAGTTTTGATATTCCTGTAGTAATTTTTTCTCTGCTTACCTCCCATTTTGCATGATTTTAACTTGATTATCCCCTCATCACAAACTTTATGTAGTCTACTTCCTTTCTGCCAGTGCATTTTAGATTTTGTTAAAGCGCATTTGTCCGAGTTCAACATCCACTTTCAGGAACTTGTCGCAGCTTATATTTGGGTTCAAAAGGGATCACCCTGACATGATGGTCTTCCCGCTAATGCTGATTTTTTGTGTCTTTGTGACTACCTTCTGTGATTAAGTGTAGTATCTTTCAATGGGGAATGTGGCAGTATTCCACCCCATTTAATGGAATTTATTTAGCCACCCACTCATCCATCCATCCATCCTTTGTTCATCAGGTTAGTCCCATTAATCCAGTGGCTTCTTTTGAGGGAGAACCACGGTGGTACTTGTACTACTACTACTACTACTTATGGAAATTTGGCCAGGGCATCAGGGAGCTTCCCTTCTCTTTAGTGGGTGTCATGGGATCTTTGACACCAACCTGAACTACCTCTAACTCAAACAGCTGGAACTTTGGTTTAACATATCATCAGAAGTATGACACACACAGGAATGCAGTACCCACCACCCTTATGCTGCACTGCAATGTTAGCAGTCTGCTTGCTGTGGGAAGAGAAATCCACAGCCTTCTGCACCAAAGGGCGAGTATGTTACCTGTTGCACCACTGACCATACATAATTTAATTTAAACAAAACTCCTGCTGTTGGCATGATTGTTGCCTGTCCTGCTCTTTTTGTAATACATTTGTATTTTAATTTACAAAGACTGAAAACCGTATCATATAACTTGAGTTGTTAAAATAGAAAAAATGTTAAGAAGTGTGCAGTAAAATATATAAAAATGTCTAAAAAGGAGACAGATATTGAACCTGTTAAATATTTTTGTTCATTCATAGAAAGAGAAAAGTATTAAAACTTGGAAATGGAACATGACTGAAGTAATACACCTCAAAATTTGTACTAAGTGTTCATGCAGATTCCCAGTATATGACGTCTTATAAGCCATTTAATATTTGATCATTGAGTAAAAAAATGTATAATAGCAATGTCTTTCAGGTTATGCCATTAGGTTGTAATGCTTCGCAAAGGCATATATTAACACTAAAAGAGTCTTGTTTTTTGTTTTCACAGAAAAAAAATTCAGATGTATTTTAGTCATTAAATTGAATATTTTTGTATTTCATAAAAAGTAGCACATTGTCATTACTGTTATTACATACTTTCCAGGATTTCCCTCTAGAGCTAATTTAAGAAGCTATCTTGAATTGAGTCATACAGGTCAGGCATTAAATTAAAATCGTGAATTACACACTATAAGGGACCCGCGGTAGTGGTGCTGCAGTAGCGTTGTCGCCTCACAGCAAGACGTCGCGTTCGATTCTCAGCTAGAGCATCTTCTGTGTGGAGGCATGCGTGAATGAGTGTGCCTTCGTTGAAGGTTGTGCGTCAGGGCTGGTAACTCGGCATGTAAAAATCCACTACCAAACATTAGCGGACCGGAGTTCCGCTGTGGCGACCCCTAACCGGGATAAGCCGAAAGACGCAACATAATTTCACAAAGAAGCAACACTTTTTTAACCCAAGTTCTTGTTAAATGAACTGTTGTGACTTTTCTTTATGGCAGACTAAAAAAATTACCAAATGTAATCCTTAAAATTGCTGCAGATGAAAAGGAATTAGTTTTCTCTGGATAAAAAGTGTGCGTTGAGAAGGCTAAACAAGTATCAAATTTCTCCTTAAGTGTAATTATACAGTATTGACAGTGGCAAAATAATCAGTGACTATTATACATACTGCTAATCTTTCTTGGAGAGGCATTATGTTAAAATGCCCATAACATTCAGGCTATTTAGTAACAGTCATTAACTATTAGGCTACCTCTCAAAATGTTAAAATTTTTACATATGGGTTTCTATAGCTATAAGACACTAACTAGGTCAAGGATTTTAATTAATGCCTGCAATCCTTGTAGTGGCTCAGTAAACAGCTTGAGATAATGGAATTTGGGCAAAATGGTAGTATTCAAAATAGGTAGAGCCAGGCTGTTAGTCTACTGCTGTAAGAATCTTAGACCAAATTCTTTGACTATCAGCAGCTCAGCTCAGCCATTTTTCCTTTGAGTCCCTGGATGTTCTTCGTGTTTCACTGTTGCAGTCATTACATTTGGGATATCTGCTTGCAGGTAGCCCTCAGTTGGCCTGATTAACAAATCTTGGGTCCTGCGTCGGTTGCTGTCTCATCTTCCATGACGTCAGGTCGTCAGGGGTATAAAGCATGCAGCAGATGCCATTACATCAGTCTTTTTTGCCTTGTGGTGCCCGAAGCAGAAGCAGTTTGCAAGTGCCGAACGGCCGACTCCTGAAATTTTCGTTTTCGAGTTTCAGAACCGAAGTCTTCAACTAAAGCTAAGTACTCCATTGGGGAAACTTTTTCTTGCTCTTTACCGATGTCAGTAAAATTTAATAATTGCATTACTTGTGGAAAGCAAATACCTCATAAAGATTTTCATTCATACTGTATTCCTTGCCTAGGTCCTGACCACGATGTACCTTGCTGTCAGTTTTGTGCTTTATTTAATCAGTGCACTATCCGTCGTCGGTATATTTTCACCTCTAAATATTTTACATCTGTTTAATTATCCAGAAATGTCGTCGGTTAGCCATCCGACTACTGGGATCCGAAAAAACGCAAAGATAAAGACATAGGCAAATGAGGTCCAAAACTGCCGACGCCATTTCTCCTAAGCCAGTCACCAGTTTGCTGGTACTCAGTGAGGCACTTTTGCAGCCCCTGATACCCGCTACTTCTGACTCGCAAGCGTCTACTGAGACCCATTTGGAGTCCGGTATGCCGCGAGATGCTTCAACTATGGAAACCGCAGATGTTTCTACCTTGGGTGGGTCTGGAGCTGCTGTGTAGGCAACGGCTTCTGAGGGTGTATTCAGGCCTATGGACTTGCATATTAAACCTAAAAACCGACGCCCAGGCCACATGCTCAGGCCTCTATGCCTAAACAACAAATGATAAGAATGGCTGAAGATTTAATAACTCTAATCAAGGGTAGCCAACCTCCCCTTTCTAAGAGACCTAGGACTGAAGTTGTTTATGAATCTTCTGACCAGGATTCTGTTTTTTCTGATTCTTCTGATGATCTGGATTTGCCCTTATCTACTTATGAGGATTCTGATGCAGAGGACTCAATTCCCTCTGCTTCCCCTCCAGAGGATTTTTCTTTTGGGGAAACCTTGCATACTCTAAGGGAGCATTTCCACTGGGAAAGCCAGGATTTTTCTGATTCAAAAAAGAGGCTTAGGGATTTCTTACTCCTACCTCAGCATAGGCCTTTAGCTATTCCTCCTGTACTAGACATTGTTGATACTATTTCGGAATCTAGTTTGGCCCCTGATTCCTTGCCTCCTGCTCCCAGAAAACCTGACAGATACTACAGGGTCCCTGAGTCACACAAGTTCCTTTTTAAAAATCCTATTGCGGATCCAGAGACCATTTCACAGGGGCCCAAGGGCATTAAGGCTTCTACTGCTAAAAATCCTACCCCTTCTGATAGAGACTCCAGGGCACTGGATAGATGGGGTAAGAAGGTTTACACTTCTGCAACCTTGGCCATTAGGGCTTTAAACTGCCAAATTCATATGTTAAAGTATCAGCAACATGTTATTGGATTGCTTAAACAAAAAATGATGTTGATTCCTGACTGTGTGGAAAATAAAAAAATTACAGGATTTAATGCATTCTGCGGAACAAGTTGGAAACCATACTTTGCAATGTGGTTTTGATTCATTAGAGGCCTTTTGCAGGGCTGCTGTTACTGGGTCTGTGCTCAGAAGGCATGCTTGGCTAAAGGAGCAATCCTTGCCTGATCATGTTAAAGCTAAATTGTTGGATGCTTCCTTAAATCAGGACCACCTGTTTGGCAACAAGGCTGAGGAAGTTCTTAAAAAGATGGAAGATGAAGCTAAATCTATGCAAACTGTTAGATTTCTTACAAGTTAGCCTCCTAGATTTAGTAGGCACTGGCCCTCTAAGAACTGGTCCTTTCCAGCCACTTCCAGGTCTTCTCAAGCCAAACCCAGACACAGCAAAAGCCCCAGGGGACACACAGGACTAAGCAGTGGGGGGCCTCCACTTCCAAATCTGAGAGTAATAAGACTCCCCCCATGGTAAACTGTCTCAATGACTTCCTTTAAAATTTCCAAGCACTTATCAACTGACTGCCCCTTTGGGGGGAAAGATTGCTCTTTATGCATAGAACTGGGAACTCATTACCCAGGACAAAATGGGTTTTAAATAGTGTCCCAGGGATACAGATTTCACTTCCACACGTTGCCAACACCAAGCATGTGGCTGGACCTACCCCCAAATCAGTGAGCAGAGGCCCAAAAACAAGTACTTTCTCTCTTAAGCATGGGGGCTATTCTACTGGTACCAGAAGAGGAAAAGGGACAAGGTTTATACTCTAGACTTTTCCTGGTACCCAGAAAAGACAATTCATGGTGTCCTATCCTGGACCTGTCTACCCTAAACACAGTTTTGAAAATTCCAAAATTCAAGATGCTGAATCTTCACCAATTACTTCCTATGCTAGGCAAAGATGCCTGGTTGGCAACACTAGATTTAAAAGAAGTATACCTGCACATCCCAATCAGGGAATCTTGCAGAAGATTCCTATGCTTCAAAGCAGGCTACACAGAGGATTCCTATGCTTCAAAGCAGTCTATACGCACTATCAGTTCCCTGCACTGCCGTTTGGCTTATGTACTGTGCCCAGGGTATTCACAAAGTGCCTAGATCCTGTTATTGCATTTTGCAGGCAAAGACATTTTCAAATATACCCATACCTGGACGATTGTCTAATTCAGGCAGAAAGCCAGGACATAATTTTGAATCATCTGGCCTTTGTACAAAGGGTTCTAACTTGTCTGGGGTACACCATAAATGAAAAGAAATCACACCTGGTACCCTGTCAACAAATTATATTCCTGGGAGCAAGCTTAAATACAACTTCCCAGATGGCTTACCTTACGACAGAGATAACAAATTCATTTGACAACCTATTTCAAACAAGTGGCCACAAAAACCCTGCTGTCTACAAGACAAATACTGCAAGCCTTGGGGTTCATGGCCTCTGCATTCTTCTAATTCCATATGCAAGACTGCATATGAGGAAACTACAGTGGTATCTAAAAAGCCTATGGTGTCAGCATTCTCAAGATCTAGAAGCAATGATTCCTATCATACCTTGCCTACACCTAGAATTCCTTTGGTGGGCACAGGCATGCCACCAAAACAAGGGACTGCCTTTCACACCACCCCCTGCTGCCCAAACCCTAACAAACTCATCAGACTATGCATGGGGGGGCTCACCTGGCAGGGAAGTGCATTCAGGGCAAATGGAACCAAAGTCAAATGCACCTGCATGTCAATCAAAAACAAATGTTAGCTGTACAGAATGCTCTGACAGCCTTCAAGGACCACATTCTTCCAGGACAACGTATGGTAAAGACGGACATCATCACTATTATGTGGTACATAAGCAGGGGGGTACACATTCTTACCCCCCTCTGCAGACTAGCCATGGCATTGTGGAACACAGCCTTGAGCTACCAAGTGCACCTACAAGCTCAATTCCTGCCAGGAAAATTAAATACAGTGGCAGACGGACTAAGCAGAAACCTCATGGACCCACATGAGTGGAAACTGGAACCAAGGATTTTTAACATGTTGACAAGCAAATGGGGGAGCCCAGATATAGACCTGTTTGCCTCTCCTCGGAACTACCAATTGGACAAATTTTGCAAAAGGACTCCCCACAAGCAAGACTGGAAGGTGGATGCTCTGTCCTTCAGCTGGAAAAATCCATCAGTCTATGCCTTCCCCCCCCATGCCTCTGCTTCCCAAAGTACTACTAAAAATCAATCAAACAGTACAAACCAAGGATGATTTTGATTGCTCCAGACTGGCCACGCCAACACTGGTACCCCCTCCTGCGCAGTGTGTCACGATTATCCCCATGGCACCTGCCTCAGACTCCCTTCCCTGTTGTCTCAGCAGGAAAACCAGATTCTGCACCCTCAGCTTCTAACACTGAACCTTGCAGCCTGGCTAATTACATAATCTCTCATCTACCAATTTAGAGGCAAGGAGGCCTAGTACTAGAAAATCTTATGCTAAAAAATGGAAAAGATTTTGTGCCTGGAACCAGTCTCAAGGGATGAGTACAGCAGCACCCAATTTACCTCAGATTGTACAATACTTAACTGAGATGCTTCACAAGGGCCTGTCTTTTTCCTCCATTAAAATCCACGCCTCAGCCATTTCAGCTCATTACAGCACAGAACCCCTCTTCTCTCATCCACTGCTCAAGCAGCTCCTCAGAGGGGCCAAAAGTTTGAGACCACCTAGGAGACCTCCAACCCCAGCCTGGGACCTTAACTTTGTTTTGGAGAAACTCCACTCTACCTCCTTTCGAGCCAGCTGCTAATGCAGACTTAAAATTTCTTTCTTGGAAAACACCTTTCCTGTTAGCAATCACTTCAGCTAGAAGGGTATCTGAATTACAGGCCTTTATGGCAGTGGAGCCTTTCATCATCTTTCATGCAGACAGGGTGTCTCTCAGAACCAGTCCATCCTTCATGCCCAAGGTGGTATCCAGTGTGGCTCTTAATTAGTCTATTAATTTGCCATCCTTCTTTCCCAATCCACAGATCAAAGGGAAATGGATACTGCATTCCTTAGATGTGCACAGACAACTTAGATTCTACTTGGACAGGACTAAACCTCAAAAGAAATCTGAAAACTGCTGGTGGCATTTGCTGCAGAGGGGAAGGCTATTTCAAAGCAAACCATTTCTAAATGGATAGGCCATTGCATTCATTTCTGCTATAAGCATCATGGAAAACCTATCCCCCAGGGGATCAGACCTCACGCCACCAGGGCTGCATCTACCTCTACAGCCTTTCTCAGAGGCTTCCCTACCAGGGACATCCTAGAAGCTGCTACCTGGAGTTCTGTGCATACTTTCAAGAAGCATTATCATTTGCCAATTTTATCTAAATCCAGAGCTGGCTTTGCCACTGCAGTCTTGCAGGGCCTTATAGCTGGTCCTAATGCTATCTAAATTCCTCCTCCCAACCATAGCTTTGGGAATCTACCAAATGTAATGACTGCAACAGTGAAACACGAAGAACTTAGTATAGTTGTGTACACTTACCATAAATGTAGATGTTCGAGTGTATTCACTGTTGTAGTCCTGGTTACCCTCCCTCCAGCCCCCTAACTTCTTTTGGCTATACCTCTACTTTCCTTTACTATGCTTAAAAACCTTTTTGGTGTATTTGCTTTTTTGTTGGAGATATAACATTGTACTTTTATATTTAATTGCTCCCCATTAGAGGGGCACCTGACATCTGGGGCAAGAAAACCTGATGTAATGGTGTCGGCTGCATGTTTTATACCCCTGACGACCTGACATCATGGAAGAAGCGACAGCAACTGACGCAGGACCCAAGACTTTGTTAATCAGGCCGACTGAGGGCTACCTGCAAGCAGATAACCCAAATGTAATGACTGCAACAGTGAATACACTCGAACATCTACATTTATGGTAAGTGTACACAACTGTACTTTCTTTCCCTCATGGTTGGAACCATGCTAAGGTAAATTGGGATGGGGAAGTGGATTGGAACAGCTGGCAGAGTCACATACACAGTCCTCTACACAAGGGAGTTTTTTGTGAGCCCTAAATGGATGAAGCTACTGACAGTTGCATCACCCCATGCAACAATAAACTGCCAGTGGAATTACAGCAAAGTCTTTATCACTAGGGATGCATCATCTCACAGGCAGAAACCCCAACCTCTGTCTCTCTCTCCATCCCATTGTAGGCAAGCTAGTAAAGCATCTGCTTTATTACTCGAGCTGCTAGCCAAACTTGGATAGTTTGGATCATAGTCTGTGTTCCATTCCTTCAATTTTTTTTCCTTTTGCCTCTTGTCCTGTTATTTGTCAAGCCTTTTTCTGTCAAACTTGAGCAAATTTTCCTCCCATATACTGGTTCCAGCTGCATGGAGGCAAGAACCACCCGAGTGCCAGTCATCAAAGCAGCCATGAGGGTGCTTTGTAACCCTTTGTTTGCAGTCTAACATCCATTAGTTGCCAAGGGTCTACACTTTCATTCCCTGGCCAGAAATGACAGCTGCCCCCTTCCCAGACCTGAGGCACAAGTGTGTCTTGTCTGTCCTAAAGGCCAGTAACTATATGACCTCCATCTTTTAATGCAGCTCTCATCATCCTAGATGCTAGCAATCATGGCATTTCTGTTTATCCCTAGCCCCCATCCCTGGATGCCATGATCACAGCAGAGGACTTTGTATACCCTTCCCTTAACATCATCTTGCTCCCACAAGCACACCCTTAAATGTTACTTTCACTGACTCAGGATTGTTAAGTTAACATCTTCTAGTCTACAGTAATGTGGTACATGCAAGTCTCTACTTACACAGGCACAGCCATCCAGCCTTGGATCTGTGACTCCCTGTCTTCGGGATGGATGGTGCAAATGTCTTCCTGCCACTGTCTCCTACCCAGCTCTTCCAGCACATGAGCCAATATTTGAATTTGGGTAATCTGACTTGTAGTTAGGCCTTTGCCTTTCTCTGCGCCACAGATCCTGGCTCCAGAGTAAGTCTTGCTCAAATACTTTTAAAACTTGAAAAGTTCAACATATGTAGTTAAAATTGTATCAGCAGAAGTTAATTTTTAAAACTGGCAAATTTATTAGGGGCTAGAAGGTATAAGCAATTCAAATACATTTTTGGGAACAGGTAATTTTGATCATTTCAGAAGGGACTGTACAGAAAGTGTGTTTAGGAATGTTTTGATAGGAATTTTACCTATCAATGCAAAGTTTTGCTATTAAGTAAAGTTTTTGAAAAGAGCATCTGTTTATAGCGTTCTTAATCATATTCTAGTAAGAGAGCAAGGTTTTAAAATGAACATTTTTATTGTTTTGAGAAATCCTGATAACAAGGTGTTTAAGATAGTTGGTATTTTGATACAACTATAAGGTTAATCGTAGGTATAATTCATGAAAGATAAGCTTAGGTACCCAGTGTAGGGTTAGAATGAGTCCTAGCAGGGCATTTCTGCAAGAGATACTGTTGTAGGCTTTCCTCCTTCAGGAGTATTCAAGAATAGTACTGCTTAAAATTCTCCCAGTATAGTTTACTTGTTTCACAAGTTGTTTAAGGAATTCACTGTAACAGCAGAATACAATAGAGAAACAGATACTCCACTGTGAATAAACATCCTTCGAACTCCAATAAAAATACTCAAAGGACGGTAAAACAGTAAGAAGGATGAAACAGGTCAACACAGGCTAAAAAACTTTAATAACAGGTTAGCGCTTTCACAAAAATGAACTGTGCTTCATCAGACCATACAAAGAAATAACCATACACACTGAAATACAAAATTCTAATTCTAATTTAAAACCATTCAAAACATATGTGAATACTTAATAACAACTGAGTCAACATATCAAACTGCTAGGATACGAAGGTGTGTGTGTGTGTGTGTGTGTGTGTGTGTGTGTGTGTGTGTGTGTGTGTGTGTGTGTGTGTGATCACATGACAAACTGCAAATCAGAGTCAACTTCAAAGATGAATGAACCATCATAACTGAAAGTGAAACATTACGTTAGGGGATGTAAACCACTCACATGATGTCAAAGCACCAATAACATCAAAGCATCACTTCCATTTATAAATAGTAATCAAAATTCCAATAGCTCAAAAAACAAAAAACAAATATAACAATAATAATTAATGTAAGGAACTTTTCCATTCACTCCAGGGTACCCATCAGTGAGTCACTTCACAATCCACTTAATTTCATGTGGTTCTGTGATGTTCTTAAAATCTCCCTGTTGTAAACTCTGTAAGCATTCAACATCCCTAAAGTAAAGGTAAAAGTATGTGCATTGCCACAATCTATTACATGGTTGGCTAAGGCACTCTTATACTCTTGCCTGCATATAGCCGCTAGATGCTCCCTAATATGTCTCTTATGTTCTGTTTAGAAAGAACGGCATAGTCCACACTGTGCTAAATAAATAATAGTCCTAGTAGCAGTTGGCTCTAACATTAAACCTAAACACTTTGTTCATTAGAGGGTGTAAAAAACTATCTGAAGCGCAGATCATTTCGCAAAAACTACATCCCCCCACATGGAAGGGTATCTCTAGCATCCTATACTACATCATGCTTGTACTCATTATAACAAAAGCCTCTTCAACGATTTCTTGTTCCTAAACTGAAAACACAGACATTCACCCACTGTATCTTTAAATTGTTCATCTGATGTCAAGATAGACCAGTTTTTCATAATAATCTGGCATACTCTGTCAATATCCCTCGAATGTTGCAAACAAACCAGTACAGCTTGCTGTACATTATTAGAAATAGCTGGACAGAGCGTTTCTAACATAGAGAATACAATTTAGCTCTGCTATGTATAGCATCCATGCTTATTTTCTCAATCTCCATAATACTGTATCTCCAATCTAGCAACTAATCTTTAAAACATTCAAATATGGATAAAACCTCTGATTATCATCATTCAGCCTGAAGATACCCATCCCTCGCCCCTTTAAGATATTCGTATAAATGTGGGAAGGGTGCATACTATCTGTTCTCAAAATATTTCTTCAACTATTTCTATATTATCCAGTACTGAAAACACCATTTTGTCCTTTAAATACTCTCACATCTAAAAAATCCAGTTCACAGTTAGAAAACTTGTGCATGAATTTCAAATAGTCAATAGTCTGATGTGTTGATGGAGAAGTACAGAGAAGGTCAGAAGGGGTTGCATTGTGTCTTTGTGGACTTAGAGAAAGCATATGACAGGGTGCCTAGAGAGGAGTTGTGGTATTGTATGAGGAAGTCGGGAGTGTCAGAGAAGTATGTAAGAGTGGTGCAGTATATGCACGAGGGTAGTGTGACAGCGGTGAGGTCTGCGGTGGGAGTGATGGATGCATTTAAGGTGGAGGTGAGATTACATCAAGGATCAGCTCTGAGCCCTTTCTTATTTGCAGTGGTGATGGACAGGTTGACAGACGAGATTAGACAGAAGTCCCCGTGGACTATGATGTTTGCAGATGACATTGTGATCTGTAGTGAGAGTAGGGAACAGGTGGAGGAGACCCTGGAGAGGTGGAGATGTGCTCTAGAGAGAAGAGGAATGAAGGTCAGCAGGACTAAGACAGAATATATGTGTGTGAATGAGAGGGAGGATAGAGGAATGGTGAGGATGCAGGGAGTAGAGGTGGCGAAGGTGGATGAGTTTAAATACTTGGGATCAACAGTTCACAGTAATGGGGAGTGTGGAAGAGAGGTGGAGAAGAGAGTACAGGCAGGATGGAGTGGGTGGAGAAGAGTGTCAGGAGTGATTTCTGACAGACTAGTAGTACCAGTAAGAGTGAAAGGGAAGGTCTACAAGAGGGTAGTGAGACCAGCTATGTTATGTGGGTTGGAGATAGTGGCATTGACAAAAAGGCAGGAGTCAGAGCTTGACGTGGCAGAGTTGAAGATATTAAGATTTGCACTGGGTGTGACGAGGATGGACAGGATTAGGAATAAGTATATTAGAGGGTCAGCCCAGTTTGGAAGGTTTAGAGACCAAGCCAGAGAGGCAAGATTATGTTGGTTTGGACATTTGCTGAGGAGGGATGCAGAATATATTGGGAAAAAGATGCTAAGGATGAAGCTGCCAGGTAACAGGAAAAGAGGAAGGCCTAAGATAAGGTTTATGGATGTGGTGAGAGAGGACATGCAGGTGGTTGGTGTGACAGAGCAAGATGCAGAGGACAGGAAGAAATGGAAAAAGTTGATCCGCTGTGGCGACCCCTAATGGGAGCAGCCGAAAGAAGTAGTCTGATGTAGAAATGCAACAAAATCACGTAATATTTCTATAGAACCTGTCGACAACAGACAAAATATCAATAGACCTGCGATAGAAATTAATATAACCTGAAAAAATATTATTCTTCAAAACTGTATTCTCTTCCCATTGAGCCAAGGCTATATTGGCTTAGCAGCTGGCACACGCAACAGTTAAAGTGAAAGTCTCTTTTGCAGGAATATAAATATTCTGCTTCAGTCCCCCTTGTTCTAATGTCTTCTTTTTCTAGCCTATTATAACATATAAACAGTTGTCGGCATTTATTTATAGGACAGGGCTATTTTCTGAGGACCTTTTTCAGACCCAGCCTTGGAAAATTAAAAATAGATCAGCAATGAAGAATGCATAATTTTGACAAGATATGAGGTTGTGGAACATAAACTAATAAGCATAGTTTATATTTTACAAAATTAAAAAGCCATTTGTATGTGCTCATTATTTTTGGCATCTCCACGCACACATACAAATACATTTCGATAGTGCTTTGATTTTCAGTACATACTCTGCTTTCCCCACAGTTTGCCGTTTTACACAGAACTTTAATTATTTTATTTTTGGACTCTCGTGTTTTCAGAATGTTTCATGCCTTGAGGATAGTTGTACATTGTCATAGATGGTCTCCTATTAATATGTTGTGTTGGTGACAGGTGTGCGATACATTTATTGTAAACCATTTTTCTGCTTTAGTCTCTGTTGCATCACAGGCAAAAGCAGTAATTTTGGAAGTTGATATTCCTGTAGATGTACTGCAGCTAGGCAAATGAGAAACTGACTAGTAAATTTGCTTAATTCAGTTTGGATATGCAGTAATGTGGGTCTAAAGTGTTTTAGTGCAACTAAAAAGGACTTTCATGGTTGTAATAAATTAACAGTGGGGAGGAGTTAACCATTGTATTTACTCTGGTCCTGTCTGTACACTAGAGTCTGATGGACTGGTCACCTTAGCACCTTTTCTCTGCAAAGATACCCCTTCCAAGCTTGCCCTCCTACTCTGTCCCATAACCCCTGCTCCCCTTAAAAGTACTCCAGATCTCATCACTGCCATCACAGCTATGTCTCTATGCTTTCATCAGCGCTTTTCACTCCTTTTGGTGCAGATAAGTATTTAAATTTTCTAAATGTGTTGCTCAGCTTGTAGTTTGTAGATGTTCTTCATTCCACATTGCTGCAGTCCTAACTATTGGGTAGTCCGCTGTCCAGTCGGCCCGAATACCAAAGTATATGGCTGACGTCGGTCAGGGCGCATTAGACTGACGTCAGTACGTCAGGGTACTAATGCGCACGACCGACGTCATATCCTCAGTCTTTTTTGCCGCATGGTCCGATGCAGAAGCAATTTTGCGAGTGCAGGTTGGCGTTCTGAAAGTTTCTGAAGTCAGAGTTTCAGACCGAATCAAAGTTGGCTAAGTACCCCGTTGGGGAATATTTTGGTTTTTTCTTGCCTCAGTACTTAACCGGATGTTTAGGGCCTGAGCACGACGTTGTTGGATGCCGCTCTTGTGCTAGATTTAACAAACGCACTATTAAGAGAAGGTTAGACTGTGCCAGGTTAGTGTTTGGGAAGCGTTGTAATTATAAAATGCCGTCGGATGCTCCGACGCCGGCTTCGGCTAAAAAACGCAAAGATAAAGCAGCAAAGCCTAGAATGGAGGAACCGACAGTCCCAGACGTCGGTTCTTTAGAAGGCTCAGTGGAGCCGGAGGTTTTGCCAGGTGTTTCTTTGGAGTCTCAGGGAGAGACTTTACTGTTACAGGATGTTTCCTCTCAGGAAGTAGGCCAGGCTGAGGGGGCTTCTCAGGTGGCTGTTCTTCCCTCTCTTCCTAAGGTGGTTAGAGCCTCCCCTTCTGTTTCCAAGGCTTCTTTGAGGGGCAGGCCAAGTTTAGCTTCAGTGGGGGTTTCCTCCTAGTGCTTCAGGGTCCTTGCCTAAGAAACATATGCTTAAAATGGCAGAGGATTTGATTACTATGATAAGGGGTTCTATGCCCCCTCCTGATAAGAGGCCTAGGGTGGAACCTGAGTTTGAGAGTTTTGAGCAATGCTCGGAGGCTTCGGAGTCTTCGGCTGAAGACTTGCAGGAGTACCCTCCTTAT
The DNA here is from genome assembly GCF_019279795.1 of Protopterus annectens. Lineage (NCBI taxonomy): Eukaryota > Metazoa > Chordata > Ceratodontiformes > Protopteridae > Protopterus > Protopterus annectens. The sequence goes on from NC_056739.1 coordinate 1,237,689,319, forward strand.
TCTGATTCTGATGTGGATGATTCTACTCCTTCTGCTTCTCCTCCTGAGGATTTTTCATTTTCAGAGACTCTGCATTCCATGAGGGAGCATTTTAAATGGGAAGGTCAAGATTTCTCTGATTCCAGGAAAAGGCTTAGGGAATTCTTGTTTTTACCCCAGCATAGGCCTTTAGCTATTCCTCCTGTTTTGAATGTGGTGGAAGATGTGTTTGCAGAGGCTTCCCTGAATCCTGATTCTTTACCTCCTGCTCCAATTAAACCGGATAGGTATTATAGGGTGCCTGAAGCTCATAAGTATCTTTTTAAGAGTCCTAGGGCAGACCCGGAAACTGTCTCTCAGGGGCCTAAAGGTGTGAAGGCCTCAGTTGTTAAAAATCCTGTCCCTCCTGATAAAGAGGCAAGGGCTTTGGATAGATGGGGAAAGAAAGTGTATACTTCTTCCACTTTAGCCATGAGGGCGTTGAATTGTCAGTTTCACATGTTAAAATATCAGAATTATCTTCTTTCACAGTTGAAATCTAAGGTGGATGCTCTGGCTGAAGGTATTGAGTGTAAAGAGTTGCAGGATTTAGTTCATGTGTCTGAACAGGTGGGTAAACATTCCTTGCAGTGTGGTTTTGATGCTGTGCAGGCCTCCTCCAGGGTGGCTGCCACTGGTTCTGTTCTTCGTAGGCACGCCTGGTTGAGAGATCAGAATTTAGCTGAGCATGTTAAGACAAGGATTTTGGATGCTCCTTTACAGTCTGATGTGTTGTTTGGTTCAGCCTGTGGAAGCAGTTTTGAAGAAAATGGAGGACAAGGCTAAGTCTATGCAAACTGTTAAAGATTTTTGCAGGTGCAGCCTCCAAGTTTAGTAGAAATTGGCCTACTAAGGGATGGACTTATCCTGCTTATGATTCCCAGTCTAGGGGTAGGTCTAGACGTGGTAGGGGCAGAGCTCAGGGTTCTTTTAGGCCTAGGACAGGGAGTTCCCCTGCTCAGACTTCTGGTGAGGGCAGGGGTCAGTCCTTTCGTAAGCAGACCCAATGACCTGCCTTTTCAGCTGCCAGTTCATTCTCGCCTGGCAGCACCGTTGGGAGGAAGGCTGTCTCTTTTCAAAGAAAATTGGGATTTAATTACCCAAGACAGATGGGTTCTGGATATTATTCACAACGGTTACAGGTTTTATTTCCATACCTTGCCTCTTTTCAAAGGCATGCCAGACATTCCTCCTCTACAACGACAAGAGGCTCACAAGCAGATTTCTCTGTTACTCCAAATAGGGGCCATTCAGCCAGTTCCTGTGCCAGAAAGGGGCCTAGGATTTTATTCTCGCCTGTTCCTAGTACCAAAGAAGGGGAACACGTGGAGACCAATTTTGGATTTATCTACCCTCAACACTTATCTGGACATTCCCAAGTTCAAAATGTTGACGTTACAACAGCTTTTACCTCTGCTGGGCAAAGATCACTGGATGGTAACTTTAGATCTCAAGGAAGCTTACCTTCATGTGCCTATAAGACTAAGTTGCAGAAAGTATCTGCGTTTCGAGCTGGAAATTCTCATTATCAGTTCTCTGCATTGCCCTTTGGCTTATCTACTGCTCAGAGTATTCACAAAGGTTCTGGCTCCAGTGATAGCTTACTTCAGGCTAAAAGGAATTCAAATCTATCCTTACTTGGACGACTGCCTGATTCTGGCTCAAGAAAAGGAAGACCTTCTACAGCATTTGGAATATGTCATAGCAGTGCTAAGATGCCTAGGGTATTCTGTGAGCGAAATAAAGTCCAGTCTAGTACCCTCTCAAGACATGTGCTTTCTGGGTGTGAGACTGAATACAGCAGCCCAGATGGCCTTTTTAACCCCGGACAAACAAAAGAATCTTTCCAGTTACTTCCATCAACTATCTCTTCAGTCCGGGCTGACTGCAAGGACAGTCCTTCAAGCCTTAGGGTTCATGGCATCTTGTATTCTGGTGCTTCCCAATGCCAAACTGCATATGAGGAAGCTACAATGGTATCTCAAAAATGTATGGACACAGCACTGCCAGGATTTGGACACTGTCATTCAAATAATACCTTGCATTCAAAAGGAATTTTTGTGGTGGGCTCAGGAATGTCATCTAAACAAGGGACTCTCTGTGACCCGGCCAGAGGCGAGTCAGATTCTAACGACAGATGCCTCAGACATTGCTTGGTGAGCTCATCTAAATGGAAAGTGGATACAAGACAAGTGGCCTGCCAAACTACAGCATCTACATATCAACATGAAGGAGATGTTAGCAGTCCAGTTTGCATTAATGGCTTTCAAGGAATTACTTCTTCCAGGGCAGGTGTTGATTCTAACAGACAACACAACTGTCATGTGGTACATCAACAAACAAGGGGGAACACATTCTTACCCATTGTGCAGGCAAGCAATGATTTTATGGGAGACTGCGCTCAGCTTGCAATTAACTCTTCAGGCAAGGTTTCTGCCGGGAGCACAGAACTCCTTAGCAGATGTGTTAAGCAGACAAATCATGGATCCCCACGAGTGGAAACTGGATCTTCATGTATTTCAAAAATTGACAGTGTCATGGGGAACTCCAGACATAGATCTGTTCGCTTCTCCACTAAACCACCAGCTGCCAAAGTTTTGCACAAAGAGGTTTCATCACACAGCTTGGAGAGTGGATGCTCTTTCTTTCAGTTGGAAAAATCTTCATGTGTATGCGTTTCCACCTCTGCCTCTTCTTCCAAAGGTGCTTCTAAAAGTCAGACAAGACAAGCCAAGGATGATTTTAATAGCTCCAGATTGGCCTCGGCAGCACTGGTACCCATTACTGAGGAGTTTGGTAAGGAAGCCTCCATGGCCTTTACCCTTAATTCCACACCTGTTGTCTCAAAGAGACGGTCACCTGCTCAATGTCAAGCTTCACTCTCTTCATCTAACAGCCTGGCATATTCTGTTTTGAAAGACAGTAGGTCTCAACTTCCTCAACAAGTTTTAAATGTGATTATGGAAGCCAGGCGACCTAGTAAAAGGAAAGTGTACGGAGAAAAATGGAAGAGATTTTTATTTTGGAGTGCAGCAAACAATTTGGAGATTTCTGAGCCAAATTTGAGTGTGGCTCTTCAATATCTTACTGAGTTACTGGACAAAGGTTTGTCTTTCTCTTCCATTAAGATTCATGCTGCAGCAATTTCAGCTCACTATGATTGTGACCCACCATTGTTTTCGCATCCTTTGTTCAAGCAATTTCTTAGAGGGGCAAAGAATATAAGACCCCCACGTAGAGCTCCTACTCCTGCTTGGGATCTCAATTTTGTGTTGGAGAAACTTACTCTACAACCTTTTGAGCCTGCGGCTACTGCTGAATTGAAATACTTGTCATGGAAGACTGCTTTTTGTTGGCCATTACTTCTGCAAGAAGGGTTTCTGAGTTGCAGGCCCTTATGGCAGTGGAGCCTTTTTTGATTTTTCATAAGGATAGGGTATCTTTACGTACTAATCCTTCCTTTATGCCTAAGGTGGTTTCTAGTGTGGCTTTAAACCAAACTATTCATTTGCCTACCTTTTATGCAGATCCCCAAAATAAAGGGGAAAAGATTTTGCACACTTTAGATGTACACAGGCAATTGCGTTATTATTTGAGCAGGACTAAGGATTTTAGGCAGTCTCAGCAGTTGTTTATTTCTTTTGCTTTGAGTTCAAAGGGCAAGCCTGTGTCAAAACAAACTATTTCTAGGTGGATTGGGTGTTGCATTGCATTTTGTTATTCCCATCATGGCAAGGAGATTCCAGCTGGGATTAGGCCTCATTCCACTAGGGCTACTGCCACTTCAACAGCATTTCTAAGGGAGTGGCAACAAAGGATATTTTGGAGGCAGCTACTTGGAGTTCAGTGCATACTTTCTCTAAGCATTATCACCTTCCTCTCTACTCTAAGTCTAGGGCTGGTTTTGCCACAGCTATTTTGCAAGGCATGTTGTCAGTTCCTGCTTCCTTATGATTTGCCAGCCTCCCTTACCTCTGCTTTGGGATTCTACCCAATAGTTAGGACTGCAGCAATGTGGAATGAAGAACATAGTACAGTTTTGTACCTACCATAAATGTAGATGTTCGAGGATCCACATTGCTGCAGTCCAATTTACCCTCCCTCCTTCCCCTCTGTGTTTAGGGGTGGTTGTGTAGGTGAAGTTATTTTCTGCTGTTATTGTATATATTGTATATATATATTTTGGTGCAGGTATGTTGGGAATTTTTGGCTTTTGGCCTTATCTTTTCAGGGTCTTCTGACATCTGGGGCAAGAAAAGACTGAGGATATGACGTCGGTCATGCGCATTAGTACCCTGACGTACTGACGTCAGTCTAATGCGCCCTGACCGACGTCAGCCATATACTTTGGTATTCGGGCCGACTGGACAGCGGACTACCCAATAGTTAGGACTGCAGCAATGTGGATCCTCGAACATCTACATTTATGGTAGGTACAAAACTGTACTTTTTACTATCATTTTTCTAGTTACCAGAGACAACTTAGTTTTTTCACCACTTATTCCCTTCCCATCATTATCGGAAGTAAAAAAAAATATAAGCATCTTTGTCGTTCAGTTTTTTCTTGTTTTTCTAATGTGTTTTGTGCATTGTTAAAACTTTGTCTATTAAGAAAGTTGTCTGAGGTAAGTTTTGGTGTTGGCCTAGTATGATTGGTAGTGACAGTTTAGGATTATCCCTGTGGGAATTTCAGTTAGCAGCTATTTAATCTGGGGCTGTGACAGCCTTTAGAAAAAATGGGGGGAAAGTTAAGGCCTCCAGCTTTAAGAAATGTTAAGAATGTGGACATAGTCACCCCCCCCCCCAAGATCCATGATGTGTGCATGGTGTGTCTTGGGGTGAGACACACAGATTCTAATTGCCCTTTTTGTATGTATCTTGGCTCCAGGAATTTACTAGCTAGGTTCAACAAATTTGTTTTGAAGGGGCTGTTGATCAGAGATGTCTTAGGGGAGTTCCAGACAAGGATAAACCATTTGGTCATCCAGAGGAAAAAGGACAAGAGAAAAGCAGACAAATAGGATACTATCCTGCAGAGCTGTTGCCATCCAAGGTTATAAGGATGTCTACTCCTTCGCATCCTAGACCACCTTCTCTAACTAGTCTCTCGCCAGACTCTCTTGCATTCTGGAACACCTTCTATGACTGGCCTCCTGCAGGTCCTTGACTCTTCTTAGACAGTAGATGTCAAGTAACATAGACACACCACTGAGAGGAGTGGGAAGCTTCTCCTTTGAGCACAACCTTTCCAAATTGTTGGTGTCCTGTCCAGCATCCACAGTGTCCCTTTGTTCTTACTGATACCCCAAGTAACCCGATTGGGCATACATGGCCTTTGTGAAGGTGCAGTTGCAGTATGCTGTCATTTTGATGCCCTCTTTGTGTAGGACAGCTTAAGAAGAAACCATAACCACCTTTACTCCAGTTATTCATCCAGGCACTGTTTTAGCACCACCAGTGTTGGAATCAGTATGTCAGAATGTGACTTGTTGGCACCGAGGACCACTATGGTCAAAGGGTTCAGCATTGATTATCTTGTGTCAACTCCAGTTCAGACTTAGTTGGGGCCATTGTTTGCTTTGACATGTTCAACCTTTAAGGTGATGAAATCTTCCACAATGATTTTGACTCCTTAGTCTTTGCTGCTGCTGGTTGCACAAGCATTCTCCCTGAAATAACGACATTGATGTTGTTGGAGCTAATAATATTAGAACAGAATTCCGTGGGGGACATTTCAATGCAGAGGAGAACCAGTATGGTTTCATGGCAGGAGCAGGCACAGGCTGGATTGATTCCATCTCTCAACAACAGTAAGGCAGAAGCCTTTAGTCACACATCATCTGCATTTCCACAGGACAGAGGATTTCATAGGGCCAGAATGCTGAGGTCTGGGGTGCCTTCTTCCCAGAAGAGTTCAGGTGATTCCCGCCTCCAAGCTCAAGGAGGCAGTATACGAGGAAAGACATTGACTCCCCATCAGTCTCTCCCTCCCCAGACACAAGTCATGACAAAGGAGATATCTCTCCCAAATCCACTCCTGAAGACACCTTATTTGGCAATTTCCTGGAGATTATTAGGCAGAGGGGATCTTGTTTTAGGGAATACCAACACCATCAGCATAGGCAACAGTAAGACAGTGGATTCCATAATAGGGAGGGCTTCCTAAATTTTGTACTTGAGAGGTTAATAAAGGCTCCATTTGAACCAGAAGTTCTGCAGATATTACATTTCTGACTTGAAAAGACTATCTTACTGGTAAGCCATAGCAAAGAGAGCCACCCCAGAGGCAAAAGTAATCCACATCAGCAGAGGTTCAGGGGATACTTTTTTGGTTCCTATCAGTGTGAATCTTGAAATGTTGCCTGACTAACCCAGTCTGGATACAGCTGGGAACATCTTTCCTCATATCTGCCAGCATGATTGGCCAACATGCAGAACAAGTCAATAAGGGGAAATTTCAAGTGGGAGACTGTCATTACCATTTTTGAGCCCTACAATTTAGACTCGCCACAGCCCCCTGGGTATTCACCAAATGTATGGCTTTGGTTGCAGAGCCCATATGATTATTGGGGGTGACAATTTCCCTCTTCCTGGACAACTGGCTCATAATGGCACTACATTAGGGAGAAACGTCTGATAAGACACTACTTACTATGTATATATATACATACACACACACACACACACACACACATATATATATATATATATATATATATATATATATATATACATACACACATACGTGTGTGTGTATGTATGTATGTGTATAAATTACCACAAGACAAAGGTCTCTTCCATAATTTGAGAACTCTTAAGGCTTTCAGAACCACCACCTGAAAGGAAGACAACTTCTGCTTCTGCAACATCCTCGACTACCATGTCTTTCATCTGGGCAGCGTCACCTGCACCTAACTGCCTGGACTCTTACAGTGATGGCCAGGGACTAGTCACTCCCTGCAAAGGTGAGCAGCCTGGTAACTGCTACCCAAAGACCTTCAAATAAGAAAATTTACAAAGGCAAATGGAACAAGTTTTCTCATTGGGCTGCTTAGCATAATATTAGACCCCTTTCAGCTCCTATTTCACAAGTGCTTGCTGTTTTTAGTTGACACAATAAAAAAAGAAGTTGGTAATCATCTGTAAAAGTTCACATGGTTGCTATATCATCTTTTCTTTCAGGATTTTCATTTTTCTCCGTAGCATCTCTTAAAGCATTCAAAGCATTTTAAAAGGAGTTTTCTACTCCAGGTCACACTTCATTCATCCTGGTCCCCTTTGGGATGTAAATGTTGTACTTGAGAGGTTAATAAAGGCTCCATTTGAACCAGCAAATTCTGCTGATACTAAGTTTCTGACTTGAAAGACCATCCTTGTTGTAGCCATAGCAAAGAGAATCCCAGAACTTCTAGCTGTATCTCCTAAATTCTCTTACTTGTTTTTTCATTAAGACAGTTACACTTGGAATTAACTCTTCATTTATGCCAGAAGTAGCCACTCAGGGTTATTTGAATCATTCCATTCATTTACTTGTATTCTTCCCAAACTTGTCTAATAAATCTGAATATGAGTTTCATTGCTTGAATGTCCGCATACAACTTATTTTTTTATCTTCATCACACAAAGGATTTAGAAAAGGTGAGCAATTGTTTTCCTTTTCAAATACTAAAAAAGGTCATAATTAAGTTTATAAAACCAAAAAAGTGGCAAAACTGGTGCTGAGACCAACACTGAAACCAAAAAAGCACCAGTAGGATGCATGGAAGCCACAATGTTTTATTACCAGGTTAAGCGCTTTCATCAAATAAAAATTGACTTCATCAGAACAAGAGATACAAACAGCCAAGCTTTTAAATACACTAAAAACATTACCAGTAGGTTAAAAACACACCAATCACTGTCCTTTGCCTTGAATAAGTTAATAAATTAATGACTTAATACCAATACAACTCAAAATTAAAGGCATATGTGTTAAACATTTTTTAAAAACCTATGAATATGTTGACAATAAGAAAAATACATTATAAAAGTAGGAAAATGTCAAGTTTGCATTATATTTTCCCAGCTTTTTCTTTTAATGCTGGTGCAATAGATAAAAAAATCATTCAAACCAAGTTAGCAGCCAACCTCAATTGCCATATAAGTTATCTTTTGTTCAGAATATTCTTCCAATCACCACCCCTAGGGTGTATTTGTATAACATTCAAAATGCCAAATGTAAAACCAAGGAAATGTTTACACTCTTTACTATGTCTATACAAAGCATTAGTCTCCTTTTCATTTTTTTTTTTGTCGTACAAATGTTCATAAATCCTGGACTTGAAGGCCCCCTCAGTCTTTCTGACATAAAACCCCCGCACAGGCATTACACTTAGCCAGGTATACTATCCTATTAGTGAGGCAGTTACCCTTCTTAAAAAATACTGTATCCCTAGTCCTGTTATCTAGAACAACACTAGGTGTCTGTATAATGAAACTACACTGGGAACAGCGCCCACAAATTTTGGTGCCTGCATTTTTAATTTGGTCTCTACCATTTGAACTACCTTCTAATGTTAAATTCAAGTTGCGTCCCACTTTAGTAGAAAACACGGGTCTCTCCTCCACTGCCTGAAATATTTCATTGTCAGTTCTAAAAATGCTCCAATTCTTGTGTAAAATATTTTTTATTCCACTATGCAAGGGGCTATATTGTACAACACAAGCTTGAGTGAATTTACCTGACAATTCAACATTTGTAACTGTGTCAATATCCTGGGTTTCAAAAAGGCCCCTACCCAATAGTGGCTTGTATTTTAAGCCCCATTCATTAAGAATTCCTTGTAAAATATTTTCCACAAACTCAAAGGGATACCCTCTGACTGTATCAGTTTAATACAGTATATCCCACCAGTAAATTGGTTATGGACAGAGAGGGTCTGGAATACAGAGGACCCAGCCAATACTTTAATGATGGAGGGATTTATTCTGAATTTGTTGAAGGTGAGGATGGAGCCCACCTTGATAATCCATCTATTGAGGAATATCCTGAACAAGGGGATTTTTCTACCCCTGAGACACTCTGAAAGAATAGCGAACAGGAAACAGGGAACCCAACATTATTACAATTCAACTTTTCCTCCCCAAAGGACCAACTTTTCCAGAGGGATGGGCAGGGGCATATATTAGATGATGCCTATTCTAAAATTGTTTATACCTCCCAAAGTTTCAACATTTACAATTACACCGATAGGGCCATTTGTGAAGAATTTTTTTCTCTTTTTTCTAAGGGCTTCAGATTTGTCCCCACTAGAATTCCTGACATAGCGGAGGTGTTACTTTATGTACAGTTGTATAGCAGGAAGTTAAATTATAAGGTTTTATTTAAAAAAAATAAAGGTGGTAGTGTAGGTCCGTGTTTTTCCTTTCTCAAGAAAAGCAGTGTTTACACCCCCCCCCCCTTCATTGTTTGGTAGCAACCTTTAAAAAAGCAGTTAAGGAAGATACAAGTTGTGGGCTGATAAGAAAGTTTACCACAACTTGAATCAGAAAGAGAGAAATTTATTGAAGGAATTGAGAGAAGACAAAGGGATTTGTATAATGGCCCCAGACAAGGGTGGGGGGATTGTAGGTTTTAATACTGAAGATTACAACAATATTATGCAGAACATATTGTTTAATGAGGAGAATTACTTACTGGTCTCCAAGAATCAAATTAATATTTCTTATCAGCGTATAGACAGTTTTTTGGAAGGATGCATCTTAGAACAGAGAATCAGTCAGGATACCTATGAATTTCTTTTGAAATCATTTCCTAAAGTGCCAGGGTTATTTGGTATCCCTAAGATCCACAAAGATGTTTTGACACCTTCTTTTAAGCCCATAGTGGCAACCGGTGGATCTAAAACCCGCAATCTGGCAGTATTTGTAGATAAGATGGTCAAACATGTTGTGAAAGGGATACCCAACCTTATCAAAGATTCATGGGACTTTTTAAGTCAAATTAAATCAGACCTCTGGTCATCTGGGGTCAGTTTCTTGACCATTGATGTTCAGGATTTGTTTTCCTGTATCCCTAGAAAAGAGGGGCTGGAATACTTTCAAGAAATGCTTTTTACTTGTTCCAGTTTGTCCCATGAACAGCTTAGCCTTGTTTGTGAGATTATGGCCCTGAAACTAGATAACAATTATATATTTTTTAAAGGGCAGTATTACCAACAGATAAAAGTGGTCGCAATGGGGGTAGTTTGTGCCCCCGTTTACGCAAACATTGTATTACTAGGATGGGAAATGGAACATATCTTCAAAAGTAGGTTTTATTCTGAGATTTTACTATACAGCAGATTCTTGGTCGATATTTTTATTATGTGGAAGGGCAACATTCCGAGCTTTATTGAATATCTGAATAGCACTACGACCTTCTTCAAATTTACTTATAAATTTCATGACAGTGAGATACATTATTTGGATACTACTATATCTAAAGATAAAGAAGGTTTTAAATCCAAGGTATACTGTTAGAAAACTTTTTGCAATGCCTATCTTCATTTTAACAGTCATCACCCCTTTTTCAGAAAAGAAGTACTGTCAAGGGACAGGCTATTAGAATTGCTCGGATGACTTCCCATAAAGAAGATGTAATCAATGAGTTTAAAGTTTTAAGACACAAGTTTGTAGAGAGTGGGTATCCCTTTGAGTTTGTGGAAATATTTTACAAGGAATTCTTAATGAATGGGGCTTAAAATACAAGCCACTATTGGGTAGGGGCCTTTTTGAAACCCAGGATATTGACACAGTTACAAATGTTGAATTGTCAGGTAAATTCACTCAAGCTTGTGTTGTACACTATAGCCCCTTATATAGTGGAATAAAAAATATTTTAAACAAGGATTGGAGCATTTTTAGAACTGACAATGAAATATTTCAGGGCTGGGGGAGAGACCCTTGTTTTCTACTAAAGTGGGGCGCAACTTGAAGTTTTTCAACATTATAAGGTAGTTCAAATGGTAGAGGCCAAATTAAAAATGCAGGCACCAAAACTTGTGGGCGCTGTTCCCAGTGTTGTTTCATTATACAGACACCTAGTGTTGTTCTAGATAACAGGACTAGGGATACAGTATTTTTTAAGAAGGGTAACTGCCTCACTAATAGGATAGTATACCTGGCTAAGTGTAATGCCTGTGCGGGGGTTTTGTCAGAAAGACTGAGAGGGCCTTCAAGTCCAGGATTTATGAACATTTGTACGACAAAAAATGAAAAGGAGACTAATGCTTTGTATAGACATAGTAAAGTGTGTAAACATTTCCTTGGTTTTAAATTTGGCATTTTGAATGTTATACAAATACACCCTAGGGGCGGTGATTGGACGAATATTCTGAACAAAAGATAACTTATGTGGCAATTGAGGTTGGCTGCTAACTTGGTTTGAATGATTTTTTTATCTATTGCACCAGCATTAAAAGAAAAAGCTGGGAAAATATAATGCAAACGTGACATTTTCCTACTTTTATAATGTATTTTTGTTATTGTCAACATATTCATAGGTTTTTCAAAAATGTTTAATACATACGCCTTTAATTTTGAGTTGTATTGGTATTAAGTCATTAATTTATTCAAGGCAAAGGACAGTGATTGGTGTGTTTTTAACCTATTGGTAATGTTTTTAGTGTATTTAAAAGCTTGGTTGTACCTCTTGTTCTGATGAAGTCAGTTTTTATTTGATGAATGCACTTAACTTGGTAATAAAACATTGTGGTTTCCATTTGTCCTACTGGTGCTTTTTTTGGTTTCATAATTAAGATTACCCAACTCAAATGGATGAATGATTATATTAGGTGCTGCTACTGTTCCTGTGACAGATCCTTAGGCTGTAAGCGCACACTGTCAAATCTTAAGCCACATCCACATTTTCCTCTGGAAGAAATTACTGCTGCTGCTATATGGTCAACCTTGCATACCTTTACTGAACACTTCAGTTTTATTATCTAGAACTTAAACTTCCTTAGGAGCCACCATTCTAACAGACTGTCTTAGGCCACCCAAAGTCTGCTGGGCATTCTGTCCACCCGTTTCTGGTGTCTGGACAAGAAAAGACTAAATATACAAGTTATATACTTACCAGAATGATAAGATTTATCTGGTCTTTGTATGGACACTGGAATGACCCACGCACCTATCTCATAGGTTCATAGGTAGGTACTGTGCTATCTGCCCGAAGGCATTTATAAGCCTATCCAGAATGTGTTGGCTTTTGCCGCCCCCTTAGATTAGCTCCCTGTGCCTCTGTCCAGCAGAGCCCCTGAAGTGATCCCCAGGGTAAACTTTCTGTTTTCCATCCACTCGTCAAGGTTTCTCTTCAAGAGTGTTAGCGAGGAGCTGTGCCTAATGTAGATTGGAATCTTGTTCCAAAGCATGGGAAGTTTCTGAGACAGGAATCTATCCCTCCAGCATGTCTTATTTATTGTTGATATGAGGTTTAGATCCCTAGAGCGTGTGGCTCGAGGGGATAATGTTTTCTTTAGGTGGAGCATGTCAATCAATTCTGGGTTGGACATAGCCTTGTATGTCAGGCAGAGATCACCTCTGAGTAGGCGGTATGCAACCGAGTACAGCTGGAGTTTCTTCAGTCGAGCTGCAGAGGGCATCTGTTTGAGGCCAGTAATCTTCTTGGTGAGGTACTTCTGTGGTCTTTCCAGCTGTTGCAGGTGTCTTGTAAGGTACATCCCAAATGGGGCATTGTACTCTATGATGGGTCTGATGAGTGATGAGTAGAGGGGCAGAAAGACCTCTTTTGATCTGGATGCATACTCTTTTGTGATTAGGTTGGCCACATAGAAGGATTTCCTAACCACTTTGGCAATGTGATTATCAAAGGAGAGATTACTATCTACTTGGGTCCCCAGATCCCTTATTACATTTTCTATATTTAGGGAACTACCACCTATGTGGTAGATTGTGTGTACTCTGTTTTTTCCAAAGGGGATGACTAAGCACTTTTTGGCTTTTAGCTTGAGGCCATGATTTTGATACCAGGTATCCGTCTCAGTGAGACCCTTTTGGAGGATGTCTGTGTCAGCCAGAGAGTCAGTTATAGCCCCTAGTTTGCAGTTGTCTGTGAACTGCCATAGTCCTCCTGTGCTTGCCTGTACCTCTGAGAAGTATATGCCGAACAGGAGGGGTCCTAGGACTGAGCCCTGGGGAACGCCACTTGTAACTGGTTTAGAGTCAGACCTAGCTCCCACAACTCTGACCATGTGGGTTCTGTCCGTGAGCCAATTGGCAGCCCATCTTGTGACATAGGAGTTTATGTTCAGGCTGGTGAGCTGGTCTATAATACCAGAATGGGGAATGGTGTTGAAGGCCTTTGCGAGGTCTAGATATGCTGTGTGTACCACCTTTCCCTCGTCTATAACCTTGGTAACTGTCTCAAAGTCGTCCACCAGGTTTAGGAGGCATGATCTGCTCTTAACAAAGCCAAACTGGATAGGGTTCAGTGTTTGGAGGTTCCCAATGTCTCTGTTAATGAGCTCCATGATGATGCGCTCCATAGTCTTGCAGACCAAGCTAGTCAGGCTTATAGGGAGATAGTTCCCAGGGTCTGTTGTGGCTCCACCTTTGTGGAGTGGAATAACAGTTGCTGTGTGCCACTCTATGGGTACATAGCCCGTGGAGAGGCTGAGTTTGAGCAGTGTGTTTAGGTGAGGGGTTAGTTTGATTTTGAGCTCATGTAGGACGCAGCCTGGGACACTGTCTGGTTCCATTGATGCTGTGTTTTTGGCTTTGGAGAGGGCTGTTTTAGCCTGAGTGTCTGTGATTTCAGGGACTCTACATTCTTCTGGTATGGTTATGGGCCCTTTTGGGGGTGAGAGGGGGGTGGTTTGCGCTGAACCTGTCTGCCAGGATGTTGGCAATATCGGTTGGTTCAGTGTATTTTGCGCCATTCTGCATTAACTCCGCTCCATCCAGATTGTCAGTTCCAAAGTCATTGTCATCTTCAGTCATCAACAACCCCCATTTTCCAGTTTTCTGTACATGGTCAAGGTGTTGAATCAGCTGTCACCATCTGTTTTGATTCAGTGCCACACTCCCACCTTTTTCATCATTTAGGTCTGACTGTCACAGGTCTTCTCTCACACAATCCATCTCTCTCTTTGCTGGATGCCCTTATATCTTCTCCTTCCTGTCCCAAATCATCTTCAACAAATTCTCTTCTGCTTTCCTGCACATGTGCCAGAACCATTGTAATCTGTTCTGTTTAAACCTCTCTGTAATTGGAACAACTTGGCCTTCTGCACTGCTGTCCGTCGTCTTTTCCACACTACACCAAACACTACCACCCATCTCAGGCACTTAATCCCAATCACCTTTAGCTTCCTCAACTGCTTTACCTTCATTGTCTAGGTTTCTATTCCATTGAACAGTACTAATCACACTACTGGTTTGTGCTCATACTTTTCAACTTCTTTGGCATTCATTTATCACACACTTCCCTGACTTTTATCCCAGCTAGCTGCAGCTCCTCTAATTATAGCTTTGACATCATTCATCCTTCTTTTCTCCTCAATCCACTTCTCCTTGTACTTCTATTTTCTCTTCTGTCTCTATTTTAGCTTTTTCTGTTTTTCCCCATTTGCTGCTATTTATAACAGTCTTGTCTGCTATTCATCCCATGTGCCTTCAGTTTTGCATTCCATTTCCCCATCATCTGCTGAAGTTCTTGTTTAGAGTCTGTAATGGCACATTATCTGTATACAGTAACTTTGTATCTGTCTTCTCCAGCCTGTTTGCTAAAGTAGTCCATCAACAGTATGAATGGCAGTGGGCTCAGAACTAAAACCTGATGTGCACCCACTCCCACAGGGAATCCTTCTGAGAGTCCGAACACTTTCATAACATGTGTCAAAGGGTTGTTGTACATAGCCAACACTAATACTACCTATTTTTCCAGGACTTTGAACCATCACGAGACTATCAGAACCACCTAAGGATCTTATGTGCTTGCTCCAAGTCCAGGAATACCTAGTTGCACTCTTTTTTTTTTTTTTTCTCCTCTCTAGCATCTTCTCAACTGTTGTCTTAGCACATCTTTCCAGATGTTTGCACTATATGCTGGTCTTGATTTGAACTACTAAGCTCCCATCTTAATTTATACTACTGTGCAAATTTGTTCGTCAGTTGCAGTGTGATCTCTGTGAACTCCAGAGGCCTTCTTTTCCCTCGCAGTTCCTAAAGGTATAATATTATAATTCTGCCATGTGTTAGGATTTGTAAGCTAGCTAATCATCACTCAATCTAGAGTACTTCCTAGGGAAGCAGGGGATTATGGGACTGGGAAAGAGCTTGAATTTACAAGGAGTGTCTTTGCTACAAAACAAGTGCCAAGGTAACCAACCCACCAGTTTTCAGTTTTTGGACAGACACCAGATACATCTAATGTTCTGGTAAGTACTTAATTTGTATTTCTTTCTTTATCAGCTTCTGTCTTTACAGTGTTTCTTTAATCTTGCTTGTTTGCATTCTTTTCTTCTTAAAGTACCCCCACTGCCCTATATCCAGTGTTCCTTTGTCTAGCTGTTTTCAATATCATTGTCTTTCCATTTTCTGTTTCTCTCTCCTTATATTTGTGCTGACTGCTACAGTTGAAATTAAGGTGATAAAAGATCTACCCTGGCCCCCTCCAGTGGGACAACTTGACAGCAGTCCATCAAATTCTGAAGATAATGTCCCCGGTCCACCCTGTCTTCCTCAGCAACATCATCATGTATACTCTCAGCACAACCAGTACAACACAGAAGACACCAGTGATGGTCTGGAAAAGAAATCTGAAGACGACAGTACAGGCAGTTCTGGTGCGTCAAAAGTCACAGATTTCTGCATGTCTGTCTTTTGGAGTTTTGCTAATAGCATGTTGTAGCATGTTTTAAATGCACGTCTGAAACTATATAGTATTCATTTTTGCTTAGTCCTACGATATTGAAACATACTTAATGCTTAACATGCTTTACTAATGTATACACTTGTAATGTTGTAGTGAAAGAATATCTCAAGATATGTTTAATTCATCTGTGTGTTCACACGTAAACACGCATGTAAAATATTTGTGAAGCTATGTATTTGCTTGTTGTGGTGATGTGGTAGCTTTGTTTTAGTTGAGGTTCTAAATGTCCGTTGAAAAAAAAAATGTTGAAAGGTTGAAACAGAAATGTTATTCTCAAGGGGTATTTTATAACAATACCATAGTATTGCTTGAGCTAAAACCTGTGAATCTGTTACTGTTTGCTCTGAGAATCAAGTCTTCATAATTCTTTACTTGTAATAAAGGCAAAAATATGCAAGTATTGTAAGATGTGAAATTACCATTAAAACAGGAGCTTTGGTAATTTGCAGATAGGTTTATCAGTGGATATCCAAACTAACTTTTTTTAAACTTCTGAACACACACCTTGAATTTTTTTTTTGTTTTGAGTATGG
The DNA here is from genome assembly GCF_019279795.1 of Protopterus annectens. Lineage (NCBI taxonomy): Eukaryota > Metazoa > Chordata > Ceratodontiformes > Protopteridae > Protopterus > Protopterus annectens. Next base: position 1,237,705,786 of record NC_056739.1, read on the forward strand.
TACAGGAGTTGTGCCCTTAGACCTTGCTGTGCCTCCCCTCTGTTCATCCTGAAAAAGAACACTGCTGTACAGGTTTGACCAAAGTTTTCCTACTTATTTTTTTTTCCTGCACACAATTTTTGTTAGTACTCTTTTTCATGTTGCCTCAAGTTTTAAATTCTACATCATATTTTGTTGATTTTGTGCACTGTCTCAGAGATGCCTTGGCTTTTATCACTAATAATTCTGTAAGAATTGTTCTTGTTGTGAGGAAATGGTTTGGTCTCCTTGTAACCCTGTTTAACCTATTGGGGATGTTTTTATCTCTGTTGTGATCTTCCAGGAGGTTATACTCAGTTTGATAACTTGGGTGTTTACATTGGAGTATATGAACCCTCAGAAAATAAAAATTGCAACAAAACTGGCTGTTGGTTAAGATTTTCATTGATTTTTTTACATACCAATTATACTGGAAAATACTTGCGCTAATATAGGCTCTACAGAAAGTGAGAAGATATTGCTTCCTCAATTAATTTTTTTTTTTCTTGGATCTGATGCATATTTGCCGACTCCGGTACATTTAGAGATCTGTCATCTGCTTGTCACTTCACCTTTCTGAAAGTTAGTTAGCAATTTACATACCTCTCAACTGTCCAGATTTTCACAGAATGTCTAGATTTTTGCCTTGTATATTGGTCTATTTCTCATAAAGTTTGTAGTTTTCTGGCAAATCAATGGGATGATCTGAGGATTGAAGTCACTAAATAATAACATGCATTTGCGTTTCAGAATTCATATCCCTCAGAAAATGTATGTTACTGCAAACCCTATTACTTTTGCAGCTTTCTAAGTTTAAAATCTGTCCCTATTTTTGAGCCTTTGCCCCCCCCCCCCCCCTTTGTTAGGCTTTGTCCAGATTTCTTGCACTAAGAGGTTGAGAGGTATGGCAGTTGGTCACTAAGAACTTTAATTTCCCAGAAAGCAACACAGTTCATTTCTACTTAGTAATTTCTTACTGTTGATCCTTTTAGACTGGCTTGTTTTCAGGTGTTGCCATCAGTGTGGACATCAACAAAGTCAAAGACAATAGTGGATGCACAATAGCGTACATTTGGCAGACCTAGCCTTTTTAGGGAAGTTATATAAAACGTGTGTATCTATTCATATGTACGTATATCTACTAAAACTATAGCTAGCTTGTACTCAGGCACCTGCCACTGACATCAAATCTGACATGAAGAGGTCAACCTAGGACTAAAGCTTGTAAGCTGCTTGCTGTCTCTCACCTTTTACACATAATGCACTAGCTTTCTGCCTCTCTAGATCTGCTTTTCTTATCTAAAATACTTCAAAAGAAACATCCGCTAGCGGTGCACTTTTTCAAATTGTAGTGTTTGCTGTTTAAGACTTACTTTGGTGTTTCTTAGCATTTTGTCTTTGAATATGTTGGCTGTCAGATCAATTCATTACTTTTTGGCCATGATTTTACTGCCATCTTTCCTGTCCCTAGACTTTAGTGTCTGTCCTCTCAACTCTCTAAAGGTTTTGACTTAGTTTTTGCACCATTGTATAAATTTTGATATCTTCTTTGTTAAAATGTATTTATTTGACATTGTTACATTGTGGCCAGGAAACCCCATCACAGTGGATCCCGTATGCCTTCCATACCTCCCCGATCTTCCTGTGTGGTCTCTGTAGCTGACAGAATGGCACACCTTGGATTAACATACAACCCTAGTATTATGGCACCTGTCATAGGTAGTCCAGGAAGAATCCCTCAGCCCCTCAGAGATGCCACTCTTGGCTAGAGACTGTCCAGTCAGATTCCATTGCAACAGCCTGTAGAAAGGAACCTTCTTCAGCAGTCCTATCCATTCCTTTTCATAACAAATCTTAGGCTGTGGATGGATTTGGGAAGATGGTTTACATGCCCACCATATTGACTTTGAGGACAGTAAATTGTTTGCTGTATGTGCTGCAATTCCCGCTGACACTGTTGAAATGACAGTTACTGGAAAGTTTGACTGCTGTAGTCCTGAAGTACAACTTGCAGACTCTGATGGCAACCATGACATGTATTGTAAACATCGCCATGCATCTCTCTCACATAGTTCTGCAGATGGTACAGCAAAAGCACATTCAGTGAATTTTAAAAGATCATTGGTCTTAACTGGAAGACCCTATGATGCGTTGCATTAAGGTTTCAAAGACTTGCAAGTCTAACTTGAAATAATAGATTTATACTCCAATTCTGACACTGGGCAATCTGTTCCTAGTTCCCACCCTGTGGTGACTGTTGTCATAAATGCCTGTACCCTAGGGTAAGGGAGGGAAGGTGCATTATTGAGGGCAAGACTGTGGTCACAGAGGCCAATCTGCACAAACATCCTAGAGAAAAGGGCAGTTTTACTTAATTTACAAATATTTCAGGGCTTCCTGTTTCAAGTTGCTGGTGGTTTCCATCGTGATAACACGACAGTGGATTGATACATACGCAAACAGGGAGGACCTCACTTCTCCCTTTTTGTAAAGAGGCAATGAGGGTATGGGAATGAGCTATGTTCTTGATGGCCAGCCACATCCTAGGACAAATCAATTCTGCAGTGGTCAGGCTCAGTTGCTGTTTACTGATACCACATAAGTGTAATTTTGCCTTTCTGTGGTACAGAAGATTTTCTGTTACTTACAGAAGCCTTGCCAGTGGCTTTTTCACATCTCCAACTATTGCAAGATCCAGCAACATTTTCTTCCCTCATCCCACCACTAGGTATCAGGAATGCTGTCATCCACAAATAGTGCCTGGGTCATCTTTTGTGCTTTTCTTGTTTCTTTCTCCTCTGACTATTCAGAATAGCACACCAAGCAAGTCCTTGACATTTTTTCATAGTACCACATTGGCATTGATAGGTTTGTCACTCACTGCTTTCTCCTCACCTTCTAGAGAAGCCTGTGTGTTTGAGGCTTTTCAGAAACCCTTCTGACCAACTGGAAGCCTGTTGTGGGCCACTGTAAAATCTTCAAATACATCCTTCTTGCTAATGTTACTTCTATACCATTCTCAGATGATTTAAACCTCTATACTAATTTAACTCTGTTCTACTGTTCTCAACCAGTAAACTTGTAAATATGTGTTATACATTACTCTATGTTCCTGTTCAACTTTTAGTTTTTGCTATTTTGTATGTAAAATCTGCTTACTTTGGTTCTATTTCTACTGTGTATTGTACTTCATATTATAGAGCTTGTACTATGTATTATGGAGCTTTTCTCCCCGGGCCTCCACTGAAAACGGGCTCCTTGAGCCCAGCAGACCTCCCCGGTCATCAAACTGCAAACTGCAAATAAAAATAAATAAAAAAAATCCCTAATTCAAACCACAGTTAACAAAATAGATTGCATTATGTATTTAGCAGAACATCAAAGTGGTCAGTCAGCAGTGGCCACCCTTTTCTCCAACGCTGGCAGTCAAAACTGCCACCAATGCCATCTGGCCAAATAAAGCATTAACCCTTAAAATGCCTCCTTTTAGATCTGTTTTAGTAAGCAAGATAAGCTGCTAGAATACTTTGTTGAAGCAAGAAAGCAGCAAACATTGTGGTGCTTTGAAATTAAGCTTAAGGAGTGTCTTTTTGAAAAGTATAAGTGCTTCAGAAATCCTGGTTAATTATGTTGCAACTCCTTACATAACTTGGCAAGTATTTTGCCACATTACATGTCCATTCCAACAAAAGTTAAGCTTGGTTCATAGATAGTTATTAGGCTGTTAGTCTGCAGACGATTGCAAGCCTAGCCAACAACCAGAGGTCAGAATCAAACACTGTACCTTGCATCTCTGAGGTAAGTCCTTAACCATTATGTCAGGCACTCCCCATTATACCAGTGCCTCTCCCTCACAGTTGGGCTTTACTAGATTCTGTTCAAAGTTTATTGCTGTGAGAGTAACTCTCTAAGCTGTTTATGGCAATTTGTCATTTTTTTCCCTTAGGGTAATAGTATTAATTCATGTTTAATTTCTCTGAGTACCATTTTACTCTGTGCGTGTATTTGCAGTTCTGTGTAGAAATCATTTTACTCCATGCAAAGTCTTGGGTTGCTTACTGAGCATGGGTCATGGCTGAAAAGGGCCTTGATGTCAACCCATCCATCTAACAAAGTTTGAAGGAACATTCAATTTCTTACCTAAAGCTGAGACTGAAAACTAAATGAGGAGCATTGTTAATGACGTGATATAATTGTAAAATAAATGTGTACTCAAAATGGGAGTACTGTAGTGGTGACTTGAATGTTTTGATTTTGACTGTGCTTGTAAACTTAAAAAAAAAAACAGAAAACAGTATGTAAAGTTAACTCATGTCTTTATTAAGCATTTTTTTGAAACCAGGCTACTTGACAGAGATATAGATGTTGCGTTAATTTTGTTATAACTTAAGGAGTTTGGAGATGCTTTCAAAATTTGTACATTAAACCTTTGTATGCCTTTTCTTCTACTTAAAAGTGGAACTGCAGGGTAAGTAAATTAAGGATTGTTATTAACTTCAGATGCATTTTGAGCATAATTGTATACTAATAATATGAAAGTTATTTGAGCTAATGTTTCATTTGTATTAACTACTAAGTTTGAACATGTTTTATGTTTGAGAATGACTGTCTAACTTGAATTTAACAGTACATGGTGAAAGTATTGTATTAGTTTAGAAAGCACTTGGTGAAATTGACCATTGCCTTTAAGAAACTGTTTCATTCAGCTTTCTAAGGCTTGTTAATATTCTTGCAAGTAGATAAAAATCAGTGGGTGTTGTGATAGTTTTAAAATGTATTATTGTTTCTTAACATTGACTCTCTAAGGCTTGTTAATTATGAAATAGTAATGTCCTTAGAAGTAGGCCAAACAATATATATTTGAAAATGCTGTTTTATGTTGTGAATGAATGTTAAAGTAACATTTAATAACTTATGGGGAAATAACACATGATGTTAAGTTGTCCATCTCGCCTTTGTTCTTGCTGTTTGGGTTCGGAGCCGATCCTCTGCTCCGACTCTGCCATCTTCTATAGCTCGAGAGCTGTTTACTCACTCGAGGCTACCCCTTATCCCAGAATGCCCAGCATCAGCTACCCAGATCTTGTTTGCCACTTCATCTGCGAGGTTGCTTCATTACTAGCTCAGGCTTAGTATAGTTTTTTTCTATTATTATAACTGTTGTTTATGCTTGAAAATTTGTCAAGTTTTTTTATCAAGTTTTTGTCTAGATATATTACTTTATCCCTTATCGCTTTCTTGTGTGTTGTAGCTTTGTTGGCCATCGTTCCATAACTCGCAGGCCTTCTGTTTCCCCTGAACTCATTTAAATTAGAGAGTTCTCCTTCCTCCCCCTCTTAGGACAGCCGTTTAAATTAGAGGCTCTCCTTTCTGTTCCTTAACTGTAAAAAAAGACTTTCTTAGTTTTTGTAGTATAGCATTTTCTTATTGTTGTGGTTGGGAAAATGTGTAAAGATACCAAGGTATCTGGCTTCAAAAAGTGTGACTCATGCTGTCAGAAAATGTCTCTGACAGATGGGCACACTAGTTGTGTATATTGTTTGGGCACTGTTCACCTGCAGGACTCCTGTTCTATATGTCACGCTTTTAGTCCAAGGGTCCTGCAGGAGCGCAAAAACAAATTAATTCTTTGGGGATTATTGAAGCCTCATGATTCTCCAGCTAAAAGTACTCTGCCGGCGAAATCCCCTAAGTCTGTCAAGCCGTCCGCTCCACCTTCGGTGCAGACTCCTTTACTTGACCAATCAAGTATGTCGGTGCCGGATGGCACCGACAAGGCAACTCCTCCGTCGACTCCATCTGCTATTTCAGAGCCATAAGAGACTGAGGTCTCCATCCTTGGAGTCCATCCACTCGGCATCTCAGTCACCCTTATTACAGAGTGAACATAGCCATCATTCTTCCCACTCCTCTCGATCCTTTAGATTATCGGATCATGATGTGGAGAGAGTAGTAAGTAGGTTGCTTAAGTCACAGACACTGGCAAAATTACTGTCCAGCCCACCTCAACAGGTATTGGCTCCAACCGCCTCTATTTCTGTTCCTCCTCTGACTACATTTAGCTCGGAGCCGGAGACCATGGATCCGCAGGTAGTAGAACCGTTGGCGCCGTCATCATCTCTCCTTCAGTTCCGATGCTGGCTCTGATTACCTCGATTGTACCTTCTATCAAGGGATCTGGGCGCCGGAGCTCTCTCATCGGCTCCGAGGGGGGGGGGGGAGTGGCATCGGACCCTTGTCCGACCCCATTCTCCCCCTCGGAGCTTCGGCGCAGGTGAGCTCGGCTCCAACATCGGCTTTGGTGCCATCACCCTCAATGCGGAGAAGTACTCCTGTTTTTTCTGAGCCGGAGCTTTCTCTGCCTAGAGGTCGGGACATCTTTGAGGTCATGCAGAGTGTGCTGTCCCCCAAAACAGCTCTACTGCCAGCTCCATTGGCTCCTCCCCCCGTAGTGTCTGTTCCAACCTCTACTCCTCCTCCAGACCCCAAGTATTAGGGAACCTATGCCCCAGGACACCCCATTGGGTGATCCCTCTTCTTCCAAAGCCTTCCCTGGTCACTTGGAAGAGCCTCCCTGGAAGAAGTGCAAGAGGAAGCACATAGACTCCCCTGAGTCTGTCACCTCAGATACAGACATGGATGAATCGGAAGATCCCCAAGGTCTCCCTCTGAAGATGTTTCCTTTTCGGACATCCTTGAAATGCTTAGGCTTAGGCAGAGGAGGGACTGGACTTCCCTAACCCCTAGTGAGGATGAGTCTGTATACCTGGACGCATTCAGTTCCCAACCTTCCACCTCCTGGGTATTTCCTCCTTTCGATCCACTCAAGATTCTTTTTAGTACCAAAAAAGATAGGGGACTGGAGACCAATACTGGATCTCAGCAAATTGAACAAATCTGTACAAAAAGAAAAGTTCCAGATGGTGACACTGCAGTCCATTTTCCCTTTTCTGGGTCAGGACAATTGGATGTGCTTGATAGATCTTCAGGACGCGTACTACCATATCAAGATGGACAGAAGCTCCAGGAGGTGTCTTCTCTTCCGGGTAGGGGCCAGTCATTACCAGTTCAGAGCTCTGCCCTTTGGTCTCACCTCAGCCCCCAGGGTGTTCAAGTGTATGGCAGTAGTCACAGCTCACCTGAGGCGTCAAGGATTCCAGGTGTTTCCCTATCTAGTCGACTGGCTCCTGATGGCTACCACCAGGCATCAACTCTTATGGGGATTATATAATCACATCATGCACTCAACTAGGCATTACAGTAAATTTCAAAAAATCTGTCTTGTTGCCCTGTCGGTCTATCACATACATAGGAGCAGAATTGAACACAAAAGAAATGTTTGCAAGATTACCACAGGAAAGAGTTTCCACTATTCGTCAACAAGTGTTGATTTTAATGCAGAGCAAAAAGATTCAAGTCAGATATGTCCTCCAAGCTCTAGACTCCATGGCAGCTGCCATTCTTCTTGTCCCATTAGCGCGTTTCCACATGAGAATCCTTCAGTGGCTTCTTTTCACGTAGTGGTCTTTCCAGGAGCTACCCATGTCTCACATGATCCTGATCACAGAAACATGCAAAAGGCACCTTTCTTGGTGGATGGTCTTCCCACTGGGAATTCAGGGCAGACCTTTCATACAACCCCCTCCGGTAGCCACAGTGACTACAGACACCTCCCTGATAGGGTGGAGGGGCATTATCTAGGCAGGACAGTCCAAGGCACTTGGCAACCTCACGAGTACCATCTGCATATCAGTGTCCTAGAATGAGAGCAGTGCTCCTAGCATTGCAAGCCCTTCAAGACTCTCTTCCTTCCGGGACCATTGCAATCCAAATGGACAACATGTCAGTGGTGTGGTACATCAACAGGGTGGGACCAGGTCTTACCCCATGTGTCGAGAAGCACTCAGACTGTGGCAATGGGCGATTTCCTCCCAACGTTTTCTGATAGCAACGCACATCTCTGGGAAATCCAACGTCATAGCGGACAGGCTCAGCGGAGCTATCCTCATGCCTCATGAGTGGTCTCTGAATCAAGAAGTTGTGGACCTTATCTTCTGCAAATGGGGACAGCCTTGCTGCGACCTAGTTGCCACTCCTCTCAACAACAAATGCAGCAGCTACTTCTCACTACTTCCTCTTCCAGGTCATATACCCAGAAATGCTCTAGTCCACGATTGGCCTCAGCGACTCCTTTACGCTTTTCCCCTAATACCAAGACTCATACAGAAAGCAAAATCGTTGGGTTGTAAAATGATCCTCATTGCCCTATATTGGCCTTGACAGATATGGTTCCCGTTCCTGCACCTCCACCTTCTGGATCAACCATGGATTCTGGACCCATTTCCAGATCTTCTGATTCATCAGTCAGGCAGGTTGCACCAATCCCTTCAAACTCTCCAGCTCACAGCTTGGTTACTCCACTTCCAACCTTAGCCAGGCTTTCCAGTATCTCCCCAGCAGTCAGTGATATTATTGTTTACTCACATAAGTCTACTACAAGGAAAACGTATGCTAGTAAATGGAAACGGTTTTCTTACTGGGCAGAATCTAGAAATTTGGATCCTTTCTCAGCCCCAGTCCATGAAATTCTTGAATGTCTAGCACAGCTTTTTCAGTCTGGTGCAGCTTCCGCTACCATTTCTAATTTTCATATCGGTACATTTAACTCTAGCATAATGTCTCATAAGCTGTGCAAGGTCTTTGAGAGGAACATCTCTTCTTAGACCCCCAGTTAGAGATCCTCCTCCTTGGGATCTCAATTTAGTTTTAGCTTCCTTAATTTTGCCTCCCTTTGAACCGGCAGCATCATGTTAATTGAAATTTCTTTCTTGGAAGACACTTTTTTTCTGGTTGCTATCACTTCAGCTAGACGTGTCTCAGAACTTCAAGCACTGTGTGTTCATCCTCCTTACCTGGTGTTTTACAAGGACAGAGTTTCTCTGAGGACCAATCCATCCTTTTATTCCTAAAGTCTGCTCAGAGAACAATTTAAATCAATCCATAGATCTCCCAGTTTTCTTTCCCAATCACAGCAACAAGGCAGAATACAAGCTCCACCAATTGGATGTGCACAGACAATTGCATTTTTACCTTCATAGAACTAAGGAACTAAGAAAGTCAGACCAGTTATTTCTTTCTTATGCTTTCAACAAACAAGGCCTTCCAGTTTCTAAGGTGACCTTATCCAGATGGTTATCTGATACTATTTCCTTTATTTATCAGTTACAAAATAAAGAGCTGCCAGCTGAACCAAAAGGTCATTCTACTAGAGCATTAGCCACCTCTGTAGCTTTTCAGTCTAGGTTGCCCATAGACTCTATCTGTGCAGCTGCCACTTGGGCAAACCCTCACACTTTTATCTCTCATTACAAGGTGGATATGGTCTCCCGGAGCAGAGCTTTTTTTGGTTCTACTGTTCTGAAGAGTCTGTTCCAATGAGCCAACCGGGATTTTAGGTGCTATGGACGCTGTCCCAAACAGCAAGAATGAAGGCAAGATGGACAACTTAACATAAAGATGTTATGTACCTACCATAACGTTCCATGTTAGTTGTCTTCATCTCACCTTCCTTCTTGCGTCCCTCCCTCCTTCCCCCTTTCTAGAGGATTGAGAGGAGTTCCTTTTTGTTTTTCACTGGCTGAGTATCTTTTATTACTTCACATGCCAGGTAATTTATGACTCTTTCCTTGTTTGTGTATTGGACAACCAGTTTGTAGGTAACTGGTTACTCTACTTGCGTCTAGTGTGCGCTATCACAAACGAGATCTGGGTAGCTTACGCTGGGCATTCTGGGATAAGGGGTAGCCTCGAGTCAGTAAACAGCTCTTGAGCTATAGAAGATGGCCGAGTCAGAGCCGAGGATTGGCTCCAAACCCAAACAGCAACAAGGAAGGCAAGATGAAGACAACTAACATGGAACGTTATGGTAGGTACATAACTTCTTTTTTTTTTTTACTTAATACTGGAATAGAAGTAGGTAAAAATCAATTAAGGGATAAAAAACTGAGCTTAAGAATCAAGACAGAAATGACATTTAATAACATATTCTGAAACTTACCATATTTGTTTAGAATGCATAAAGGGAAGATCATCTGAGCCTTAAATAAGCAACCTTTTTATATGTGTGATAGTGTATGCTCCAGTTGAATTAGGTTTGAAATTATCTTTCCTGTAAGATGAGGTCATGGTGATCTGGTAGAGAGCCTGAGCTAGCTCTACCCAGCATATTGTAATCATTCTGTTGGGGCAAAGGTACAGCCCACAAGCCGTAGTGCAAATTCTGGAAAACAGCAACAAAATCATTGCAACTGGGAATAATAAACTGACCATGTCTAGACCAGTAATCCCTCTAGAGCCAACACTCAGATCTGATCAAGGGAAGTTTGCACTTAGTTCACATTGTTTGTCTGAAACACTTTCAAGTGGCAAGACAAGCTAGGCTGGTAAACATACCCACCACCTGGAAGAGTGTTGTGGGTCAGTTCACTTCTGTGAAGCTCTAACAGGAAAAGTACAAGGACTTCTTTCAGGAGATCTCCACTCGTAAAAATGTAAAATGCTCATCTAACAAAGACCTCTCCTCAAGCAAACTGATATGATGCCATCTGTGTGCTGACCTTTATTCCTGTACTGTAGTTCATCTGGGTGAGATGCACAGAGCATGTGTGTCTTGGGGCTAGGAAAACTAAAGGTAGTGGTGGTGGTAGAATGACATTACAACTGATATGTCTTGTCTTTTGTTTGGAGAGCTAACGACTTGAGCAACCCCAAATCCCATCATAATACAATGAAATTATTTTAGAAGAGCTGCAGTTTCCTCGTTAACCCTGTCATTGAAGTAATCAGGAACTGACCATCTGAGCAACACCAGCATAGAAGGCGACAGCATAGGTTTTGAACTCCTGAAGGAACATCCTTGCACATCTGGGTCAGATGGTAGGTTGAGGGTGGGCAGAATCACCACAAGAATAAGTCTATAGCAGGAATCAAGCCAGGTTTTTGTGATTAATGCCAGGTCAGCAACATGGATTACTTCCAGTGCAAATCATTCAAGTGTCCAGTTTCCTGACATCTGCAGGCGTTCCTTAGCTTAGATAGGGTCCTTTCTCCTGTTGCCATTTTAAATTTTGGTCTAAGGGTTAGGTTTCCCTCTCGAGTCATCCCTGAGGGAGTAATTTTGTTTGAGTTTAGTTTTTAAGGGTTTGAGGCACTAATCTAGTTTATTTTATAGAGTTTTGAACTAAAGAGGAGGGTGGCCATGTTTTCATAGGCAGCCAAAGCTTCCAAGTAACTGGAAGTGGTGGGTGTGGCTGTCTAGAATGATTAACCCACATTCTTTACTGTATTTTGTGTGTATTTGCACCAGATTGGAAAGTTATTAGGGGGTAGGCCATACTCCATTATAGGTATTAAGATGGTTTTCTAGCTAATACGTCCTGGGCAGTAGGTCAAAATAGATGGGAGATTTTATAACAACTTTTGATCTGACAATATTTTAAGAACATTTTCAATTTGTTTGGGAAAGGTGACAGAAGGGTGTGATGTCATGGGCTTACACTAATGGCAGGATATTGCCCTGAGATTCAGTGATGACCATAGAAGTGAGCCTAATCAGTTACTGTGTGAATCCAAAGATCATCAGGTTAAATTTAGCTATGTTAATCAGTAGTTTGTTATAGGTCCAGTTGTCGAGGGCAGTGAAACTGTTTTGCAACTTTGAGTATGAGGAGGTCCGTACTTGATTCTTGAAGTAGACAGTCATTGGAATATAAAATTATTTTCATGTTTGACAGATATGAGGTTAAGAAAAGAGAGAATAACTCTGCACATTACTGATTGAAGGACTCCTGTGTTTCTGGTTTCTGCACTAAACAGAGAATATCTGGAAAGTTCTGTTTTTGAGGTAGCTTTTGAAACTTTGTAGTAACAGGGTTCCAAAGTTAAACTTGTCAAGTTTATTTACAAGAAAGTTGTGACTGTTTTGAAAGCTCCGGGTACGTAAACCTCCACTTAACTTGAAATTATTAATGTTGAAAAGTAGCCGAATATCTGTATATAGATAGATATTTAGAGAGAGAGAAAACAGTCATAGTACTGAGGGAGTAATGAAATTTGTGATAGTCATCACAAAGGCCATATTTGCAAATATACTCAAACAGTTGTTTGTAGGCGAATTTTTCAAAAGTTTTTTTTTAAGAGGCAGAGATTAGTAGTAATCTTTAAATTCCTTGTATGAGAGCACATTAAAAAAGGTACGTTGTAATATGTATTACATTGTATTGCATTACATTGTTTCATTTGTTAATGTTTAATTATGTAAAATTCCAGCACTTTTCAACACTGTGAAATGCTGTGATTTTGCAAGATTTTAATTTTAAAAATAACTCCCTGATTCTTAAATATATACATAAATGCATTATGTGCAAAATTTTGTATTCCATTCTCTCATTGCCATAATTCGTAATTATAGATTGCAGTAATGACAAGTGGCACTTAAAAAATATGGGTTCCTATCGCGTGATCGAAAATTGTAAACGGCGATTGCGTATTGAGCAAACCCAATTGGTCGAAATGTCTCACGCGTAACACGGAAATCACCGTAGGGAATATTTTCCCTTTACTTCAATGCAGTGCAATCTCTGAGTAGGAATATTTAAGTAGCGGGGGTGTGGGTGGCTTGCCCCCCTACCTACAGCGTTTAGGTAAGTATATATATTTTTTTATTATATTTTAAAAATTTCAAACATCGGTCATATGGTGTCGACCATATGGATATATATATATATATGTGTGTGTGTGTGTGTGTGTGTATATATATATATATATATATATATAATATTATATATTTATATATTATATTTTATATATATATATACACACACACACATCTTTAAATGACTTACTCATAGTATATACTAGTGTACAGCATGCACCATGTGACCAGCTAAGTCATTGTGTGACATGACAATACAGCATAACAGAGAATACCTACTGAGTAATATGTGGTGTTCTTCACTGCAGCAATAGCACTGGCTATACGGGTTGTATTCTGCCAAGGATGTAACAGCAAGACAGCTTCCAAAGATTTAGAGCACATTCACACACTCAAACAGTTGGTTAGCTGTAGCTGACCTTACTAAAAAAGCAGATCTGGTCACCAAACCCTTCAGAGCTTTCCTGCCATTGAAGAGAATGCTCTTCTGCGGGCTTTTGAAGAGCAGCTGTTGATTTGTGCTGTTCCTTTGCTGAGCAGATAAGTTCCCTTTGTGGGAAAACTTTCCACATTAAAATATTGCTGTTTGTTGTACTTTCCTGTTTTGGAAAGGTATTTTTAAGCTAGAAGATTGTTTTAATGGACTGTCATGAGACTTAACCTTACTTTTAAACAGAAGTGCACTTTTTTCTTGTCAATTTAAAAGTTTCTTTAAGTAATTCTAAACTATTTTTTCCTAGGGAGAAATTGTATTTATTTTACTTTTAGGGGATGGCAAAGTGTTATGAAGTGCTTTTTACTTTTACTGTTTTTTGTGCAATAGAAGTGACTTTTAAAGACTACCAGCTTTTGCTGCTCATTTTCCCAATGAAGGAGACACCATTTTCAGCTTAACCATGGAATAAATTACTGGTTCCATGATCATAGGTTCATAGGTAGGTACTAGGCTATTGGCCCTAGGGCCTATATAAGCCTAGCCAAAAAGGAACCCTGGCTTTCGCCACCCAAGAAAATTATTTTTCTGTGCCCCTGTCGAGCAGAGCCACAGAAGTGATCCCCGGGCTGAATTTCCTATCTCACATCCAATCATCAAGATTTTTCTTGAAGAGTGCTAATGAGGAGCTTTGTTTGATATAGATAGGTAGTTTGTTCCAGAGTATGGGAAGTCTCTGGGACAGGAATATATCCCTCCAGCATGTTCTGTTTATTGTGGTGACCAGGTTTAGGTCCCTAGAGCGTGTAGCTTGGAGGGATTGGGATTTCTTTAAGTGGAGCATGTCCAACAGCTCTGGGTTTGACATAGCTTTATATGTTAGGCAGAGATTGCCTCTGAGTAGGCAATATGCAACGGAGTAAAGCTGGAGTTTTTTGAGACTGTCTGCGTAGGGCATCTGTTTGAGGCCAGTAATCCTCTTTGTGAGGCATTTCTGTGGCCTTTCTAGTTGTTGTAGATGTCTTGTGAGGTACATACCAAAAGGGGCATTGTAATCTATAATGGGTCTGAGTGATGAGTAGAGGGGAACAATGGCCTCTTTTTTTTTTTTTTTTTTTTTTTTTTCCTGGATGAGAAACCTTTTGTGATGAGGTGTGCCATGTAGAAGGATTTCCTGACTACTGTGGAGATGTGATTATCAAAGGAGAGACTACTGTCCACCTGTGTTCCAAGGTCTCTTATCAAACTTTCAGTGTTAAGTAGACTACCACCTATGTGGTAGTTCATGGGTACAGAGTTTTTACCAAAAGGGATGACAGTGCACTTTTTGGCATTGAGCTTGAGGCCATGGCTTTGACACCAGGCATCTGTCTCAGTGAGGCCCTTTTGTTAGGATGTCCACATAGTTAGGAGTTTCAATTATGGCTCCTAGTTTACAGTCATCTGTGAACTTCATTAGCCAAAGACCAGTCGTCCTTCCAGCAATAAAAAGAAAAAAGTTAAGCTAACAGCCTTTGCTACCACAGCAGGCTAACAGTTTGCCTCAGCCGCAGGTGGGTCACTCTACTATGGCCATAGGTTGTTCTTCAGACCACTCATCTTTTACCCCAGATCCATCTGCTGTAGCACCCACAGCCACTGTGGATTCTGGGTTAGCCAAGTTCTCTGTGGCTTTTGGGGTCCCCTCAGAGAGCAAGGGAGAATCCCTCTTGTGGTCCTGATAGAGGGAATGGGGAAGGTTTCCCTGTTTAGTCGGAATTCTGTGTCCATCACTGGAGAAGCTGCTGCCGCCATTAGTAACGCCATTGGTCATATATTTCCTGTCAACATTAAACGGAATACTAAACATGCATCTTCAACTCTTCATGTTTCATTAGACAGGAGTAGTTTACTGGGTCTGGCAAAGGGTTTAATTCAAGATACTGATCCTTTTTATAAGATTGTTTCTGGTAAAAGAAAGAGGGGGATACCTGTTATCCCGAAGAAGTTGAAGATTTTGAATCTGGACAGGAAGAAGAAAGGACAGATATTTTTTTTTTGTTTTTTTTTTCTTCTCTGTTTTCTGAGCAGGATTCAGAGGAGAGCTCAGTTTCTGATTCTCCCTGTGGAGAGTTCTTGTTCTCTGCGACTATTTCAGGAATGTGCTCATGGTTTTAGTGGGAGGGCACTGTGGTTTCTCAGTCCTTCAGAAAATACTATGAGCTGTTACAGAAGGAATTTCCAGAATCTTCACCCATTCCTCCAGTTTTACCAGCTCTAGAGTATGTGTGTCTCATTGCCTATAATTTTCCTGCTGCCCTTAAAAAGGCCGATAGTGTACAAAGTTCCTCAATCTTTTATGTTTTCTTACACTCTTCCCTAACCTGACCCTGCATGTGTAGTTTGCTAATCCTACAGCTGCTAAGCATTTGGTTAATTCCAGTCCTACTCTCCTTCTGGCAAGGATGGGAAGATTAAGTATGGAGAAAAGTGTATGCTGCTTCAACTTTGATTTGCAGAATTTTGAAGTGTCAGGCTAATGTTAGTTTGTTCTGACTAATTGTGAAAGTATGAAGAATGTGTTGTCTGCAGTTTCATTTTGTAAGGACAAATCTGCTTTAAGTAATTTAGTTTCTGCCATTGTTAAAGTCACAAATTATTGTTTACAGTGTGTGTGTGTGTGTGTGTGTGTGTGTGTGTGTGTGTGTGTGTGTGTGTGTGTGTGTGTCTGTTGATGCTTCTTCAAGGCTGTGGTCACTGGTACTGTTTTGAGGAAGTTTGCCTGGCTGCATTCTCAAAATCTCCCTCATTATGTGAAAAATAGGGTTTTAAATTCTCCTTCTGATAGAGATTTTTTGGTTCCTGTGCATAAGAGGTGGTTATAAAGTGTGAATGGAGTAAGTTGGTACAGGGACTCGCTAAGATTTCTTAGCCATCCTTTTCTGAATTTCTAAGGGATCATTTAACCTCACCATTTAACCTTTGGCAAAAAAATAAAACCATCTCAACAAAATGCAGGTAAATGTACAGTTAAGAAGAAATGGCAAAGGGGCTCCAAAAACCTGCTAATACCAAGGACAGTCCAAGAAGTCAGAATAACTGTTCAAGGGACCTTCTTAACTTTCTTCCCTGGCATGCACTCTTTCCTTTCAGAAAGTCTGAATCTACATTTTTCTCTTTGGCTGCAGATAGTTTCAGACAAATGGGTTCTGAAGATCATTCATCAAGGTTACAGATTACAATGGAAGGAAATTCCTCTTTTTCAGGGTTAATTCCATCCACCAGACAAGACCCTTTTTCCCCCCCTGTGCTTCATCATATGCTTTCCCAGTGAGTGATTAGAATCAGTTCCTTCTTTCCAGGTTGGGAAAGGTTTTTATTTAAGAATGTCTTTAGTGCCAAAGAAAGAAAATGCTTTGAGACCAGTTCTGGATTTTTCTTTCCTAAACCTGTTTGAGATAGTACGGAAGGTCAAAATAGTGTCACTTCCCAACCTGTTACCTGTCTTTCATCATTCAAATTTCCTGGTAACACTAGATTTTAAAAGATGCTTATCGCATGCTTGTTCATCCAGCCTTTGGGCGTTTCTTAAGACTTTGTGTGTCTGGATCATATTATCAGTTCTCTGCCTTACCCTTTGGACTATCCACTGCAACAAGAGTGCTCACAAAGCACCTAGCTACAGTTATTGCTCATTGCAGGCTAGGGGTATCCACATTTTTCCATATTTAGATGACATGCTTATTTCTGCACTCTTTCAAAGTGTCAGGAGTCTCTCAGGATTTCGGATCCCCTGGCATCTACTATTCTCATGATGCCACCTACCAAGACTCCATATGTGAAAGATACAGTGGTATCTGAAGTCTCTCTGCTCCAAGCATCAACATCCTTTGTCTCTTCATATCCCCATGCTGGCATTTGTCACAAGATAAATCACTTGGTGAAGACAGCAGATATCCCTATATCTAGGTATCCTCTTCTTCCTCACTGTTGCAAAGCAGTCTAATCAACAGATGCCTTGGACTTTGCTTGGGAATCAGGTTCAGGAGGGGTAAAAGTGCAAGCTGTGTGGGACACCAAGAGCAGATGCAAGCACATTAGTATAAAAGAGAAGCTTGCTCTCATCAAGGCACTCAACTCTGAATCATCTTTGGTCCCCTGTACCTCTTCAAGTTGTTACAATACCCTAGTCATATGGTATGTCAACAAGCAAGGGGGAACAGGTCATACTCCCTTTTCAGACTAGCTGTGTTAGCTTGAGATATAGTTTCTCAGCGTAGTCTCAGTCTGCACTCATCCTCCATTCTGTCAGAGCAAAATATTGCGACAGGCTGAGCAGGGCAAGGGCATACCCTCAAATTAGGGGGTCTTCCAAGAGTTTAGCCATCTGTAGGGAGTTCCTAAAGTAGACCTGCTTGCTTCCTCTCTGAGCAATTAGCTGACAGGATTCTGCTTTAGGACTCCATGCAAGAAGACCTGGAAGATGTATGCCTTTTCTTTTCCTTGGGCAGGAATGTTCCTGTATGCTTTTCTAACCTTTTCACTGATATCCAGAGTACTAAAGATTCAGAAGGAACCCCCCCCCCCCCAGATCATTGTTGTGACTCCCTTCTCACTCGGGCAGCAATGGATGTTCTTCGTGTTTCACTGTTGCAGTCATTATATTTGGGTTATCTGCTTGCAGTAGCTCTCAGTCGGCCTAATTAACAATGTCTTGGGTCCTGCGTCGGTTGCTGTCCCTTCTTCCATGATGTCAGGTCGTCAGGGGTATAAAGCATGCCATTACATCAGTCTTTCTTGCCGTGCGGTGCCCGAACCAGAAGCAGTTCGCAAGTGCTGGTTGGCCGACTCCTGAAATTTTCGTTTTCAAGTTTCAGAACCGAAGTCTTCAACTAAAGCTAAGTACTCCGTTGGGGAAACTTTTTCTTGCTCCTTCCGATGTCAGTAAAAGTTAATAATTGCATTACTTGTGGAAAGCAAATACCTCCCAAAGATTTTCATTTGTACTGTATTCCTTGCCTAGGCCCTGACCACGACGTAACTTGCTGTCGGTTTTGTGCTTTATTTAATCAGCGCACTATCCGTCGTCTGTATATTTTCGCCTCTAAATATTTTGGTTCCCGGTTTAATTATCAAGAAATGTCGTTTGTTAGCCATCCGACTACCGGGATTCCAAAAAAACACAAATATAAAGACAGAGACAGGCCACTGAGGTCCAAAGCTGCCAAAGATGCTTCTCCTAAGTCAGTCACCAGTTCGCGGGTACTTAGTGAGGAGCTTTCGCAGCCCCTGATACCTGCTACTTCTGACTCGCAGGCCTCTACTGAGACCAATTCGGAGTCTGGAATGCTGCGAGATGCTTCAACTGTGGAACCTTCGGGACTCTCTACCTTGGATGGGTCTGGAGCCGCTGTGCAGGCAATGGCTTTGGAGGGTGTATTCAGGCCTACTGACTTGCATATTAAACAGACGCCTCCTTCTTCATTTAGGCCAAAATCTCGAAC
Organism: Protopterus annectens; assembly: GCF_019279795.1. NCBI lineage: Eukaryota > Metazoa > Chordata > Ceratodontiformes > Protopteridae > Protopterus > Protopterus annectens. Next base: position 1,237,724,432 of record NC_056739.1, read on the forward strand.
CATGCCTAAGAAACCAATGCCCAGGCCACATGCTCAGGCCTCTATGCCTAAAAAACAAATAAGAATGGCTGAAAATCTTATAACTCTAATCAGGGGAAGCCAACCACCCCCCCCCCTTCTAAGAGACCTAGGACTGAAGTTGTTTATGAATCTTCTGACTAGGATTCTGATTTTTCTGATTCTTCTGATGATCTGGATTTGCCCTTATCTACTTACGAAGATTCTGATGTAGAGGACTCTATTCCCTCTGCTTCCCCTCCAGAGGATTTTTCTTTTGGTGAGACCTTACATACTTTAAGGGAGCATTTCCACTGGGAAAGCCAGGATTTTTCTGATTCAAAAAAGAGGCTTAGGGATTTCCTACTCCTGCATCAGCATAGGCCTTTAGCTATACCTCTTGTACTAGACATTGTTGATGATGCCTTTTCAGAATCTAGTTTGGCCCCTGATTCTTTGCCTCCTGCTCCCAGAAAACATGACCGATATTACAGGGTTCCTGATTCACACAAGTTCCTTTTTAAAAATCCTATTGTGGATCCAGAGACTATTTCACAGGGACCCAAGGGCATTAAGGCTTCTACTGCTAAAAATCCTACCCCTTCTGATAGAGACTCCAGGGTGCTGGGTAGATGGGGTAAGAAGTTTTACACTTCTGCAACCTTGGCCATTAGGGCTTAACTGCCAGTTGCATATGTTAAAGTATCAACAACATGTTATTGGATTGCTTAAACAGAAAATTATGTTGATTCCTGACTGTGCTGAAAATAATTACAGGATTTAATGCATTCTGCTGAACAGGTTGAAAAACATACTTTGCAATGTGGATTTGATTCATTAGAGGCCTCTCGCAGGGCTGCTGTTACTGGGTCTGTGCTCAGAAGGCATGCTTGGCTTAAGGAGCAGTCTTTGCCTGATCATGTTAAAGCTAAATTGTTTGATGCTCCCTTAAATCAGGACCGCCTGTTTGGCAACAAGACTGAGGAAGTTCTTAAAAAGATAGAAGATAAAGCTAAAGCTATGCAAACTGTTAAAGATTTCTTACAAGTTCAGCCTCCTAGATTTAGTAGGCACTGGCCCTCTAAAAATTGGTCCTTTCAAGCCCCTTCCAGGTCTTCTCAAGCCAAACCCAGACACAGCAGAAACCCCAGGTTTCAGTCCCAAGGGACACACAAGACTAAGCAGTGCGGGGTTTCCGCACCAAAATCTGGGAGTAGTAAGACTTCCCCCTATGGAAAACAGTCTCAATGACTTGCTTTTAAAACTTCCAAGCACTTCCCAACTGAATGCTCCTTCAGGCGGAAAGATTGGTCTTCAGGCCAAAAACTGGGGACTCATTACCCAGGACAAATGGGTTTTAAATATAGTGTCCCAAGATACACTAAGCGGGTGGCCAGATCCACCCCCAAATCAGTGGGCAGAGGCCCAAAATCAAGTACTCCCTTTTAAACATGGGGGCTATTCAGTTGGTACCAGAAGAGGAAAAGGGACAAGTTTTCTATTCAAGACTTTTCCTGGTACCCAGAAAAGGCAATGCATGGCATCCTATCTTGGACCTTTCTACTGATTCCAAAATTCAAGATGCTGACTCTTCACCAGCTGCTTCCTATGCTAGGCAAAGATGCATGGTTGGCAACACTAGACTTAAAAGAAGCATACCTGCAAATCCCTGTCAGGGAATCTTGCAGAAGATGCCTACGCTTCAAAGCAGGCTACAAGCACTGTCAGTTCTCTGCACTGCCCTTTGACTTATATACTGCGCCCAGGGTATTCACAAAGTGCCTAGCTCCAGTCATTGCATTTTGCAGGCAAAGAAATATTCAAATATACCCATACCTGGATGATTGTCTAATTCAGGCAGAAAGCCAGGTCATTCTTTTGAATCATCTGGCCTTTATTCAGAGGGCACTGACTTGTCTGGGGCTCATCATAAACGAAAAGAAATCACACCTGGTACCCTGTCAACAAATTATATTCCTGGGAGCAAGCTTGAATACAACTTCCCAGATGGCTTTCCTCACGCCAGAGAAATGGATTCTTTTGACAACCTACTTCAAACAAGTGGCCACAAAAACCCAGCTATATCTGCAAGGCAAATACTGCAAGCCTCTGGGTTCATGGCCTCCTGCATTCTTCTAATTCCATATGCAAGGCTGCATATGAGGAAACTACAGTGGTATCTCAAAAGCCTATGGTGTCAACATTCACAGGATCTAGCAGCAAGGACTCCTATCATACCTTGCCTATGCCTAGAGTTCCTTTGGTGGGCAGAGGCCTTCCACCAAAACAGGGGACTACCATTCACATTACCCCCTGCCACCCAAATCTTAACAGATGCATCAGACTATGCATGGGGAGGCTCACCTGGCAGGGAAGTGTTTTCAGGCCAAATGGAACCCAAGTCAAATGCACTTGCACATAAAGCAAAAGGAAATGTTAGCTGTGCAGAATGCTCTGACAGCCTTCAAGGACCACATTCTTCCAGGATAGCTAATAGTAAAGACGGACAACACCACTGTCATGTGATACATAAACAAGCAGGGGGGTACACATTCTTACCCCCTCTGCAGACTAGCCATGGCATTGTGGAACACAGCCTTGAGCTACCAAGTGAATCTACAAGCTCAATTCCGGCCAACAAAACTAAATATACTGGCAGACGGACTAAGCAGAAACCTCATGGACCCACACGAGTGGAAACCTGAACCAAGGATTTTCAATATGTTGACAAGCAAATGGAGGAGCCCAGATATAGACCTGTTTATCTCCCCCCAGAACCATCAACTGGACAAATTTTGTACAAGGATTCCCCACAAGCTAGCTTGGAAAGTGGATGCTCTAGCCTTCAGCTGGAAAAACCTTTCATGTTATGCCTTTCCTCCTCTGCCTCTGCTCTCCAAGGTACTACTAAAGATCAAACAGGACAAGCCAAGGACGATTTTAATTGCACCAGACTGGCCTTGCCAACACTGGTACCCACTCTTGCGCAGTGTGTTACACTTGGCTCCATGGCACCTGCCTCAGACTCCTTCCCTGTTGTCTCAGCAGGAAAACCAGAATTCTGCACCCTCAGCTGCAAACCCTGAACCTAGCAGCCTGGCTAATTACCTAATCTCTCCTTTACCCATCCCTCAGTAAATATGTGATATCATTTTAGAGGCAAGGAGGCCTAGTACTAGAAATGCTGCAAAATGGAAAAGATTTTGTGCCTGGAACCAATCTCAAGGAATGAATGCAGCAGTGCCCAATTTACCTCAGATTCTACAATACTTGACTGAGATGCTTCATAAGGGCTTGTCCTTTTCCTCCATCAAAATTCATGCCTCAGCCATTTCAGCTCATTGTAGCACAGAGCCGCCCCTCTTCTCTCACCCACTGCACAAGCAGTTCCTCAGAGGGGCCAAAAATTTAAGGCCACCCAGGAGAGCTCCAACCCTAGCCTGGGATCTTAACTTTGTCTTGGAGAAACTCAATCTTCCTCCTTTCGAGCCAGCTGCTACTGCAGATTTAAAATTTCTTTATTTTTAGCAATCACCTCTGCAAGAAGGATATCTGAAATACAGGCCCTTATGGCAGTGGAACCTTTCATCGTCTTTCATGCAGACAGGGTGTCCCTTAGAACCAATCCCTCCTTCATACCCAAGGTGGTATCCAGTGTGGCTCTTAATCAGTCCATTTGCCTACCTTCTTTCCTAACCCGCAGAACTAAGGGGAATGAATACTGCACTCTTTAGATGTGCACAGATAGCTTAGATTCTACTTGGACAGGACTAAACCTCAAAGGAAATCTAAACAACTGCTTGTGGCATTTGCTGCAGGGACAGAGGGGAAATCTATTTCAAAACAAACCATTTCAAAATGGATAGGCCACTGCATTCATTTCTGCTATAAGCACCATGGAAAACCTATCCCACAGGGCATCAGACCCCATTCAACCAGGGCTGCATCTACCTCTACAGCCTTTCTCAGGTGCGTCCCTACTAGGGACATCCTAGAAACTGCTACCTGGAGTTCTGTACATGCTTTCACCAAGCATTATTATTTGCCAATTTTCTCTAAATCCAGAGCTGGTTTTGCCACTGCAGTCTTGCAGGGCATTATAGCTGGTCCTAATTCTATTTAAATTCCTCCTCCCAACCTTAGCTTTGGGAATCTACCCAAATGTAATGACTGCAACAGTGAAACATGAAGAACATAGTACAGTTGTGTACACTTACCATAAATGTAGATGTTCGAGTGTATTCACTGTTGCAGTCCTAGTTACCCTCACTCCAGCCCCCTTTCTTCTTTTGGCTATATCTGTACTCTCACTATGCTCTAAAACCTTTTTGGTGTATTTGCTTTTTTGTTGGAGGTATATCCTTGTATTTGCTTCCCATTAGGGGGCACCTGACATCTGGGGCAAGAACTACTGATGTAATGGCGTCAGCTGCATGCTTTATACCCCTGAGACCTGAGGTCATGGAAGAAGGAACAGCAACTGATGCAGGACCCAAGACTTTGTTAATCAGGCTGACTGAGGGCTACTGCAAGCAGTTAACCCAAATGTAATGACTACAACAGTGACTACACTTGAACATCTACATTTATGGTAAGTGTACATAAAAGTACGTTCTCCCTCTTTTGGACATGGCCAGGGCTAATTACCACAAACTTTTTCACAGAGTAGATCTATTCACACAAGATCGAGGGTGTTTGATGCACGCCGACCCCAATCAACTTCACTTGACTTGCCTGTATGACAGGGTCTTGATTCCCTTTAGGCACCTGTTTAATGAGAACATACAGAAGGTATTAATTGGTACAAGAAACCCAACAACAAGAAAATCATATATTAGCAAATAGAAAAGGGTTTCTAGTTGCCAACAGCATAACCAGCACCCTTTCAGGGCCAGTTGTTCTCTTGTTTTGCAGTATTTGTGAGAGTTTCAATCTTTTGGCCTTTCCTCCATCAAGGTTAATTTTTCGTCCATTTCTGCATGTCTGCTCATGGATCTTCCTCATTCATTGCATTCTGATGTCAAAATGTATTTGAAAGGGTTTTACATAACAGGCTTCCAAGAAAAATGGTGGCCCCTCCTTGGGATCTAATTTTTTTGTCCGTGAACCTAACAGTTGCTCCATTTGAACCAGTTAATTTGGCCGCTTTAAGGTTCCTAACACAAAAAAAAAACTGTTTTACTTATTGTTCTGACTTCTAAAAGAGTATCTCAATTACAAGCCCTTATTGTGATTCAATCCTATCTCATTTCTGTCGAGACAGGGTTTCTTTAAGGACCAGTCCTTATTTTATGCCTAAAGTGGCATCCAAGTTTACTTTAAGCCAAACTGTCCATCTCTCCTTTTTTCATTTCTGATCATAAAAGTGAGGAAGAAAGAATGCTCTATACCTTGAATGTCCACAGACAACCTGGGTACTATCCTGACAGAACTAAACTAAATATTTTGGATCTCCAGATCAATTGTTAATTTCTTGTGTAGGTAAGAAGTGATGACCTCTTTCAAAACATATTTCCAAATGATCGTCTAAGGCTATTACCTTTAGATATACTCGCCACCACAAAACTATTCCAGTCAGGGTCAAAGCCCACTCTTCCTGGGCCTTGACTTCTGTGGCTTTTTGGAAAGGGTTAGATTCTGTAATTATTCTACAAGCATCAAATTGGTACTCTATAGTACATTTACAAATCATTGCAAACCTGATTCCTTCTCTAGGTGTATAGCATGCTTCACCAGGACCATCTTCAGGGGCATCTGGACCCTTCTTCCACTTCCCAAATGTTGTAAGCTAGGGTGACCTGCCCATATATCTAAAGCTATTGCAGCAGTGATCAGTATGATGAAGTTAGTAAAGTTGTGTAAGTGAACTTACCTCGACAGTAGATGTTCGAATAATCATTGCTGCAGTAGCTGCTCCCTCCCACCTTCCCCCTTGGTTTTTGTTTGTGTATACCAGGGTGTAGACTTTCATTTTTTGCTGCCCCTAGCATTGTCCTTTCAGGGCTGAGCCTTTCTGTTGGCATGAAAGTTCTGAAGGACTTGGTGCCCAAGCCTGTCTTTAGTCTGCTCAGCTCAGGATAATGAATGGTTTTGGCATGTGGAAGGTCCCCTGAAGCTTGGAAGTATCTACTGTTATGTTACATTTACTTACACAACTGTACTGTGTGTCTGACATAACTTAGCTGATCCCTACTGCTGTGTACTCCACTGTCATGCTATTCCCAACAGTTTTCATTAAGCATGACAGTGGAACTAGGCTCACTGCCATAATGCTATAATGAGGGTATCTGCTGGTGTTAGTTCCCATCGGCAGGACCTTGGTTACACCACTGATTGTATATGGGGAGAGGTGGGAATAGATGAGGTGGTGGTAGGTTTGCCTGCACCACTAGGGACTCTAAGACTGTTAGTTCTGTGATATTTGGCATATCAGAAAATGTTAGCCTATTCAGACTCTCATGTTTCTCCTATGTAACAGTTGATCTGATGTCACTTTTCATTCTGTCTTCAACCTGTGGGTTCTGTTCCAGTCCTCATAACTCACTCAGCTGCTATCATAGCTCGTAACCAAAAAAACTCTCAAGCTTATCCCTTACCCACCATGCACCTATCCCAGTTACCTCTGATCTCGTTTGCCGCTTTTTGTGTCAGACATGGTGCCAATTGCTCTTGAGCAAATAAGTGATTTCTTTAATATATTTTCAGCTCTAACTTTCAATCCTTCTATATTATCTATTTTTCGCTATAATTTATAAATCCGTCACCCTTTCTACCTCGTACACCAGCCGTCTGATTTCTTTTGTCCGTTTACTTTTTCCCTAAACTTCTGTGTATTCTGAATGTCATTGTTGATATTTTCCTCCTACACTTTGTGTAATCTGTTTATCATCGTTAATGTATCTCTGTTACATTGCTGTATTTCTATCTTTAAAACAAAAAACTTTATTATATTTTCCCTCAGTTTTTCTGCATGTCTGTGTGTATATGAGTGATAATGCGGAAAAGGCTCCAGGTGGATTTAAATGTCAGAAATGTGTCCATAAAATACCCTTTTCTGACATGCAGTCTGTGCTTACTGTTTGGGCTTGATCCATCTCCAGAAGGATTGCTGGAATGGTCAGTCATTTAGTCATAGAGCTTTTGTTGAGCATAAAAATTAACTAATCTTAAAAGGACTGCTTCCATCTTCTTTCAGTGGGGCATTATCTGGAGCCACTTCAGCTAAAGAAAATCTATTCATCTGTATTATTTTAATATTTCCTGTGGCTGAAACTCTGGTATTTATTGTAAATAGATATTTAGTATTTTCATGTTCTTTTATTAATTATTAACTATATTTAAACTTTTTATTGTGGCTGGTCTTTTTAGAGAATATTTTAAACTTTGAGAGGACTTGCATCTATTTGGTGACACTGTGGCCACTCCTGAAAGCCTTACTTCATTGGCCAAACACTACCATTTGTATTGATATTAATTTCACTCAGTATAATTGAGTACCCTTGTAAGATCCTTATAGTAGCTGGCATTGGAGTGTCTGGTGGCCGTGTAGCTACCTTAGTCTGGGCAGAAGGGGACATAGCTAGTAAATCCATGCCAGCCTATCCCGTGTGTGTCTGTGTGTCTGTGTGTCTGTGTGTCTGTGTGTGTGTAAGTAAATCAAATCTGTGTGTGTGTCACCCTGGAAATCTTAAAACAGGGAGGAGATTGAAAGTTCAGCAGTCCTTCACCTGAGGAGTCTGTGTATCTGCAGACTTTTGGTACCCACTCATCTACCTCCTGGGTAACTCTGCCCACTGATGAACTTATTGAGTTGATCTCTCAGCTGGCATGGAAGGCCCCAACACCATTAAACCCATTCCCCGGAGACATGACATGAATTTCACTACCCTGGAGGATAAACCATTCTAGTCAAAAGGTTTGCCTTTTGATGCCATGGTTGTAGCAGCAGCAACCATAGCTGAGGAATGTTTCTCTATCCATTCACCTAACAAGGAGTCTCTGGTTATGGATAGATTTGCGAAATGGGTTTATGCTTCAGTGACCTTTGCTTTAAGGTCCTTGAATTTCTTGGCACACTTCAGACTGCAGAGGATCTGATTAAGTAGCTTTCAGATACCCTTTCAGGATCTGTCTCTGAAGATGTTCCAAAATCTGTGGCCTCTCACTTGGCTACCCTACAGTTTGTATCCAACTTTTCCAGGAGGCTCATTTCTCATGTAGCTGAAGGGACATCAGGAGCAGCGGGTTCAGGTGTTACCATCAGGAAACGTGTCTGGATGGTCTTATATGATTTTGCAGAGCCCTTCAGGTCTTTGTTTGTCATTGTTCCCTTTGACAGCACGTCGTCGTTTGGCCCTAAAGTTAAAGAAACTTTGTCCAAGTGTGAGAAAGATGGAAAAGACCCCATCTGCCATTGGTTTGTTTTTCCATTCCTTAATGATCCTTTTCAAGGAATCGAGGAAGTAGTGGAAAAATGTGATTCAAAAAGTCCCAAAGTCCTTTCAGGACACACACCATACGGGTGGTTCTCCCAAGGGCAGAATGGGGAACCTCAATGCTGGAGGCCTGCAAATCCAAGAGTACAGAGGTTCATTCTTTGGTAAAGCCTTCCAGCATGCCTGAAAGGAGGCCCAGTTGTCTTCCTCCGGAGGCAGTCGGGTTGATTATCCATGCATGAGAGCCTGGCTAGAAATGACATCAGATACCTTAGTGCAAAGGATCATTTCCAGAGGTTATATTATACCATTTTTCCTTTCACCTTTCCTGATGCCCCACCCAATCAGAGGGAACAAGCAGTGCTACAAATTCAAGAACCGCTAGAAAAGAAAAAGTCATCCAAGAAGTCCTGCCAGACCAGAGAAAACCGGAACTTGCTCAAGATTCTTTTTAAGTCCAAAGATGGGTTACTGGAGACCAATTTTGGATCTCAGTATTTTAAGCAAGTTAGTTCGACAAACTTCTAGATGGTCATGGTTTCTTCCATTTTTGGAACAGGGTGACTGGATGCGCTCAGTAGACCTTCAGGATGCGTACTATCATATAAAGATGAACAGGAGATCCAGAAAGTTTCTCCATTTCTGGCTGGAAGCCAGTCACTATCAGTTCAGAGTTCTGCCCTTTGGTCTCACCACAGCCCCCAGGGTGTTCACCAAGAGCATGGCCGTGGCATCAGCTCACTTGAGACTGCTGGAATTCTGTGTGTTTTTGTACTTGGACAGCTGGCTCATTACCATTCCAACCAGGCAATTATTAGAGGCAAGGGTAAGAGAACAGGTTCTCCAGACATGTTACTGTCTGGGGGTAACCATAAACTATGAAAAATCTCACCTTGAACCTACTCAAACCTTAGAGTTCATATGAGCCATCTTGAACACAGACAATATCCCCTCTTCCCCCACTGAGACTACAGAAGATCAGACCACAAGTCATGAAGATAATCAACAGCAAGAAAGTATCTGCATGCCTAATTCTACAAGCCCTGCGGTCCATGGTGGCAACTGTAACTCTAGTCCCCTTAGCCAGATTTCATATGAGAATTTTACAATGGCTGCTTGCAACACAATGGGCAGTACTATACCAACCAATGTCAACTTCAGTCGCAATCACAAATATTTGCAAGAGAGATCTCAAATGGTGAATTCAATCAGATCAAATTCTAAAAGGCTGTCCTTTCACCTCCTCTCAACCCAAGGCCACAGTGACCATGGATGCTTCCCATTTAGGGTGGGGGATATTATATGGGGGAATACTGTCCAAGGCACTTCGTCCCCCACAGAGACCAACTTGCATATCAGTGTCTTAGAGATTAGAGCAGTGATTTTTAGCACTGTAGGCCTTTCAGGATGCTCTTCCCTTAGGGACAATTGCAATTCAAATGGACACGTCAGTGGTTTGGTACATCGACCAGCAAGGAGGAACTAGGCCTTATCCCTTATGTTGAGAAGCTCTGAGTGTGGCAGTGGATGATCTCATACAGCCACTTTCTCATAGCAATGTACATTCCAGGGCAGTCCAATGTGATAGCAGACAAGCTGAGTAAATGCATACTCCTGCCTCACGAATGGTCCCTCAATTTAAAAGTGACAGAGTGACTATTCCGTTCATCGACTTGGTTGTTTTGGAATATATTTTGTTCTTTTGTGTGTTTAATTATTCCGTCAATGGGGCCAGCCTTCCTGCAGTATTTTCACCTCTCCCTTAAACAAGTGCAGGAACTACTTTGCCCTAATCCCCCCTTAGGGGGAATCACCAAGGGATGCTGTTGTCCACAGTTGGCCCCTCCAGTCTTCTTTATGCCTTTTCTCTTATTCCTCTAATTCCAAAGTTTCTACAGAAAGCAGTCTGGTTGGAGAGCAAGTTAATCCTCATTGCACCTTATTTGCCTCGACAGATTTTGTTCCCCTTCCCTTGACCTCATCTAATTCACCCACCTTGGATTCTGCACCTGGTTCCAGTTCTCCTGTTGTAGCCGACCGGCATGATCCACCCAGACATCTTGAATCTTAATGTGGCAGCCTGGTTTCTCCAATTCCATTAATAGGCAATCTATGCTGTCTTCACCTGTCCGCATACTTTTGGCCTCCCACAAACCATCTACGCGTAAATTTTACAACAGTAAATGGAAAAAGTTTTCTTTCGGGTATGTCAAAATAACTAATACTTTTTCAGCATCTATTCGTAAGATTCTTGAATTTTTAGCCTCACTGTTAAATGAAGGGGCTTTATCTTTTATTAAATTTTAGTTAGCAGCTACATCCAGTTTTCATATTGGATTGATGACTCATCACTTGCATCTCATAAACTTTGTAAAGCTTTTTTGAGAGATACTCTTCTGTTAGTCTCCTTGGGACCTGAACTTGGTGTTGCAATGATTCGTACAACCTCCTTTTGAACTGGTAGCAGATTGTGATAAGTTTCTGTCCTGGAAAACTATTTTTGTAGTAGTCAACTTCCACAAGAAGGATTTTAGAAATTCAAGCTTTGTCTTGTAAACCACCATATTTGTTTTTTCACAAGGATAGGGTTGCACTAAGAACCAACCCCTCTTTTTCTGCCAAAGGTGGTTTCAGAAGTCTATATCAAACTATTAACCTACCAGTTTTCTTTCCCAGATTTGCTAATAAAGGTAAATATTGCTTAAACGTATTAGATGTTCGTAGACAATTAGTTTTATCTTCATAGAACAAAAGATATCAGAAAATCTGACAAGTTTTTTTTTTTTATCTCTTACTCAAATACAAAACTAGGAAAACTATGAGCAAAGTGACATTGGCTAGAAGGCTAACAGATTGCATTTCTTTTATCTACAACAAATTGAGGATTGCTTTATAAAAACCTTTGAAAGCACATTCAACTAGAGCTGTAGCAGCTTCAGCTGTCTTCCAGTCTAAAGCCTCCATGGATATTTGGTTCAATGGTGCTCAGGAACATCCATCCTAGAGTCCACCCAGGACGAGGATAGAATGAAAATTGACATCATCAGATAAAGACGTTATGTACTCACCATAATGTTCCATCTGTGTTTTCCATTTTATTCTTCCTTAACTCCCCACCCTCCAACCCCCATACCCTTGGATTTCTAGAGGAATAGATGACTAACAGATTATTACCCTTTGTATATAGTTGTGGTTCCAGATAAAGTCTCAATGAATGTCTTATGACTTGTATTTCATTTTGTCTATCAGCAAACTCGATTTGAGGTAACTGGGGATAGATGCATGGTGGGTAAGGAATAAGCTCAAGTGTTTTGGTTACCATGAGCTATAATAGCGGATGAGTCGGTACAGAGGATCGGAACCCACAGGTTGAGGAAGAATGAAAATGAACATAGGTGGAATGTTATAGTGAGTACATAACTTCTTTTTTGCTTTAGCATAGTACCACTTTTCTACACTGCCTCTGCTTAGTAGACGTACAATATTAATGAAGGAATATTATGGCTCCCAATTTTTTATTCTGACAACACCTAGGTGAATTGGGGGTAGCTATGTAGGCTACAGTTAATTATATCAGATGCCAAACTTATGTATTTGTTAATAATGTCTGTTATGCAAAGCATTTTGTTTTACTTTGCATTTGAAATTATTATTGCCTACACTGCAGAAGTACATAATAAGATATTACACAAAACTTTTCATTTTGTTTGCATTTTATCTTGTGTCTGTGTACTGGGGATAGGGGTTTGGCTGGAAAGGGTGTCATCTACCAACACGTGTACTAAACATAAACTATCAGAGGTTGTACAATGCTTGGCTTCCTTTTAAATGCCACCTTTTAACTTATGCTGAGCAGAAACAGACTGATGTGAAGCAGCCTGGCAGTAGAAGTTAACATTTTGAATTAACATGTGAATACTGAAGAACAAACTAGTATATTAGATGCTTTTTTTTCTGTGTGTACAGGGATACATGATATGTTAGACATGGAGTGTAGTTTATAAGTGGTAATTTTTTTTTCATTAACAAGTGGATAAACCACATGTGATACAGTGCTTAAGACAGGTAGACAAAACACACTAGGAAGTGTGTTTACATTTTATAGTTGCCAAACACAGTAATATAAAAGCCACTTTTGAAAAAAACAGCAGTAGTAATGCTATGTTCATAACTAAATTTGTTTTACTTCTCATCCAAATCGCATTCTTAGTAGAACAAAACAAGGTAAAGCAGGAAAGAAATTAACACAACTACATGATGCATGTGGTAAGCATGGTTATAAGCAGTGAGAGTGCATGCACATGTAAAATCACAAGATACAGAAATATGGTTGGAGATGATAGAGAAAAGACAGGTACAGTCTTTGAACAGAAGCTCTACATCCCCTGCTTAACCTAGTAGCTGTTATGTGTGTTTCTTTTTGTTTGTTTACATTCTGGTGAGTACAGAATGTAATAATTGAGATTGACTGTACTTCTGGCAGTACAGAGATGCATCTGTATTGTTCCCCAGAATTTACTCTGTGCCTATAAAAGATGGGCAAATGTTGTCTTACCTGAACATATTGTTTTCCTTGGAACATTCAATGGCCCTGTTACCAGTGTTGACTCTGTGTAGCACCTTTATTACAGCAGTAGGAATTACAATAAGCAGGAAGCAGCATGTCGTATATGGGAGCACAGCACTCTTATGACGTAAATATCAAAAATCACTCAACCAAATTCAAACGGATGAATTCTGCTGTGAATAAAAGGAGATAACTGAAATATAACAAAATGCAAAGTAACATTAAATTACTACAGAAAACTGTGCCTGTTCCCCCCACAACTCCCCTTTCATCTCATTTCTTAAATATTTCAACTCTAAGACTGCAAGCCATCTTAGCCTGAGAGACTTCATAATTATAGTAAGTGTGTTAGGGGCAGTAGCCTTCCCTCCGCAAAAGTAATTTACAATAGTTTCTTCTTTGTTAAAAAGGCTACATGATGTACATGAGTTAAAAAGAACTCTCTGCAGTTTCTTTTTCTTTAGAATCGCACACAGCATTCATTCCCCAGAGGAACTAAACTTTATCATACATTCATTTCAGCTATTACCATCGCTGTCCTCGCCCCCTTTTTTCCCATTTTTTTTTTTTTTTTTTTACATGGGATGTTGCATCAGCTTTAGTCAACATGACAAAATCGCTTGGAACCATTGTTTTACACCATTAGACGGCTAGCCCAGATGTGCAAATGTCCTAACTTTTCATGAGTAGTTGACTAGTGAAACAAAAAACGTATTGGTTATGCTTTGAAAAAGTGTATATTCCATGAAGTTTAAATATGGTATAAACAGCATTTGGCATACAATGATGCATTATTTCTGTCTGGTAGTTTGCGACTTGAAGTAGTATGTTTCCAAAACTATAGCACTAATTACCCATCTATCTAAGGATATTCAGCAGAACCAGGATAATAACCTCCCATAGAAACTTCATCCCAGGGGTCTTCCAGGAGCTGGTTCAAGTGTGGGAATCACCTCACAAAGACTGTCGCCTCCTTTCAGAACAAACAGCTAGACAAATTGTGCTCCATTGTTTTTACAACCAGATTAATACTTTCTCATGCCTTTAAATGGGGAATGTTCCTGTATGTTTTTCCACCAAATAGCTAGGGTTCATTTAAAGATCCAGAAGCACTCCAAAAATTGTTGGTGGTAACATTCTTTTTAGCTCAGGCAACAGTGGATTTCCCTTTTCAAACTGGCCAAAGGTAATTACCACAGGCTTCCTCACAGACTGGATTTATTCATACAAGACAAGAGTTTTTTTGATATATCCCAACTAACTGCCTAGATGATATTGTTACCTTTGAGACACCATGTTTTTTGAGGACGTGCAGCAGGTAGAAAAGGAGGTGAAAAAATGCCACTAGGAAATCAAGAATGTACAACTGGAAAACAATTTCAGGTTGGTGCCAGTGCAGTGACTAGGGGGACTGTCTTAAGGAGAAAGCTGCCTCTAGTTCTTGATTGTGTGAGTTACTGCCCTCTGTACTATCGCTTACCACAGTCTAGATACATGTATCAACAATTTCTCCCGCCTTCTAACCATACTGAAATTGTTTTTGCAAGTGGTGTTTGCATATCCATCCACCTAGAAAGCAGGTAACTCCTCCTTGTGATCTAAACTTTCTGCTTGAAACACTTGAGCAACCAGCTCATCTGCCGAACTGAGGTTCTTAACATGGAAGATTGTTTCTCATTTTTCGGACATCTGCTAGGAGAGTAGCTGAGTTACAAGCACTGACAGTGTGTCAGCCCTACCTTGTCTTTCACAAGGGCAGGGATTCTTTGAGAATTAACCCATTTATACCTAAAGTGATCTCAGTGTTTACTTTAAGCTAAACTATTCATCTCCCTGTCTTCTTTCCTGAGCTGAAGAATAAGGGAGAAAAGATTCTTATCACTCTGGTTGTCCACTGACAACTTAGGCAACAGTCAAGGCTCCAGGAAAGATGATTAGCCGTTTGCCTGCTACAAAGGTTAGAGGAAAGAACAAGCAGTCAAAGCAGACTATTTACAGATGGTTGTCTCATGCTATTGCCTTGCTATATTCTCCACAATAAGCCACTTACAGACAGGGTTAGGACATTTCCACAAGGACTTTGGTGGCTTTCTGAAAAGGGGTCGACTCGAAGTATTCTAGAGGCAGTATCATGGCCATCTGTACATACTTTTAATAAAGTGCTACAAACTGGATTCCTTTTCAACGTCCAGAATGGGCTTTGCTAGGGCATTCTCCATGGCATCCTGGAACCTTAGCTAATTGGCCTCCTCCCTTTTTACTTTTCTAAGCTATATTAATCTGTCCATGCAAGAGTGACCAGTATGCTGAACATAGTACAGTTATATAAGTAACCTTAATATAACAGTAGGTGTAATAATAGATCACTGTTGCAGTAGCCTCTCCTCCCTCTAGTTCCCTTATTTTGGCTGCTTTCTTTTTGTGTTGACGGTGTGCATATATGCACCCATTTGTGCATAGTTTACTGTTGAATTGTTTCCTGGCATTGTTCTTTCAAGGCTTTTGCCTCCCTTTCTAGGTAAAAAAAAAAAAAATGCTCTGACATAATTTGCGCTCCAACTGCCTTTATATGGATCTCCTCTGAAGTTCCTGACAGTTCGAGAGCATAGAAGGCACTGTTAAGCTTTGAAAAGCTGGCCAATCATGAGGGTGGGACCCACATAGCTTAAGCAACTGCAACATTGATCTATTAGAGCATCTGCTGTTATAGTAAATTTACTTGCACAACTGTACTTTATCAAACAAATTATAATTTCCTTGTCATTTTTTAAATCTTTTAGATGCTATTTTTCCTACTAACACAATTCTTAAATCTGAAGACAATTTTTGAAAACATAATGTAAATCTTTGGTATTTGTACTGTGATGTAAAAGCTGGTCTTGCTTTGGCAGTCCAGTCAAGTAGAGTTGCTTTCACCCTACTTCTTGCTGTACTGCTTCTAGAATTTTCAACTCTAAGTCCTGTCACAGAGTTCAAACATCAGTTAACCTTGTGAGCAGCCTAGCATTAGTTGTGGATTATTTTAAATTATCTCTGTAATGTGTTGATTTGTAGTACTAGTAATAAAAAAAAAAGTATGCTTCCGTTTTC
This sequence comes from Protopterus annectens, assembly GCF_019279795.1. Lineage (NCBI taxonomy): Eukaryota > Metazoa > Chordata > Ceratodontiformes > Protopteridae > Protopterus > Protopterus annectens. The sequence continues at coordinate 1,237,740,521 of NC_056739.1, forward strand.
CAGCATCTACTGCGCACCTTCTTCTCCACTCCCATCTATTTAGATTTTTATGTGGCCCATTTATGTCTAATTCAGACTTTGCTGTCTTTATTCATTTGCCTGTCAGCAATAAAGCTAGGCCAGTCTAAGTTGTGTTTTCATTAAATATGACTGAGGCTGCATCCCTTCAGCTTTTTAAGCATATTATATTGCAGAACAAAGGGGAGGGCATATTTTGTAGGGGCATTTGTAGCAAAAGTAGAGAAATATGTTGTAAATGGCCGTTGTTCAGCACTCGTTTACACAAGACTTAAACATGTATCATATTCTGTGGTGGTCTAATTATGTTAGGTGGATACAGCACTTGCAATTTCTAGAGGTGCCTTCAGGGAAAAAAAAGGAATATTACAGCTGATTGCCTTTTCTATTTTGCTCTAGTAACTTAGACCAGATTAAATTTGCACCCTGTGTGGCATCCTAGTTGTTAATGTTAGCCTTGGCTTTGTGGCTGTATAACCAGGACACTGATTAGGTTTCAGATTTCAAAGTTCAATGAATCTAAATCAGCATTACAAATGTTTTATCCAAATTATTGTAAAGCAAGGCTGTAGTGGTGCAGCAGTTAACGTTGTCGCCTCACAGCAAGAGGTTCTCTAGTTCGATTCTTGGCTGGAGTGCCTTCTGTGTGGAGTCTGCATGTCCTCCCCACGGCTGAGTGAAAGTTAAAGACATGCAGGTAGATGCATGCGTGTGTGGGTGTTCCTTCTTTGAAGGGTGGGTGCCAGGCTGGCAAATCGACACTGTAAAAATCCACTGCCAATCATTAGCGGACAGGTGATCCATTGTGGCAACCCCTAACCGGGAAAAGCCGAAAGACTATCCAAAATTATTGTAAACCAAGCTTTTTAAGAGTTTTTATTTGCTATATGCTTGCACTTTAATTAGCTGTTCCTTGTAATGTAACCATTATGCCAATTTTAAATGTCATATCAGTAGGTACTCTCTGTTTTGCAACTTGCAAATGGAACAGCACCTTGCGATTTTAGTGATACTGAAGTCACCTATAGAGATGTGTACAACACAGAGCAAGTAAAATAGCACATTCTCACAAAGTATACATATTTAAAGGCTTACTGCTGAAACTACTGGAAATGGGGCACTGTCCTTCAATTTACTACACAGGAAGTTAGGTACTTCAATCTTTTACAATTAACTGTCAATGCTGTGTTACTGTCCACAATAAGTTGTGTACAGATAAGCAGCACTATGAAATGGTGATGTATGGGCTTTATAAAAACAAAAAAGGACCTAAACAACTGTGTATCAAGTGTATGAATACTGCTCCAAGTCTGCACAATTAAAAACAATATTTCTAATTACTGTTACTTTAGCAAGTGAGGTTTAAAAACTCCCTGAGCTTGTACAGAGAAGTGCATTTTTATCTAAAGAGTAGGTCAGTATTCCTACTACAAGTAGAATCCTGCTTCTAAAAGCAGATTCAGAATTTCACCTGAATCAGCTCACCATGCCTATGATCTTCCTTCCTAGGCCTTCATTCTGCATATAACAAAAAAAGAAAAAAAAAAAATATATATATATATTTATATATATATATATTTATATATATATATATATATATATATATATATATATATATATATATATGAAATCTACCTCATAACACCAACAACGAGACCACTGACACCACAACACCAACAGTTGAAAAACACGAAAGTTCACATGCCCGACAAACCACAATCCCGACAGTCAACAAAACAAATCTGTTTCCAAAAAACATGCACACAACACAAGCACGCCAAAAACCTTACAAACCTACAGTAAACCTTACATACACAACTATCTATGCACTAACCTTAACCCAAACCCTAAAGTCAGTCACTATCGCATACTTACACAGTCGCGCTCATTTCGCATGTCGGTGTTTTCAGCATTGGGATTCCAAACTGTCGATTTATTTCTGTTGTCGGTCTTCCGGTGTCTGTCTTCTCGTTGTCAGCGTTTTCAGCTTTCATTGTTCTTAGGTAGATTTTTTTTTTTTAATTTTTTAAATTCTGATTCATGCTGTACTGCTATAGGTTGTCTAAAGGAATGGATATACTGAACAGTGAAATCGATTAACGCCGATTTTCAGGCTGTACTTAGTCATTGCTAGACCATCATGAATTTGGTACTGTGTGTTACACAATACGTGCTTCCACTTCTTAAAATGTTCCAGTTACTGTGAACCTGCTGAAGCTGCCATGTTAAAAGGAGGAAGGTAACAAAATAGCAATATGTCATGTTTTCTTAAATAAACCATTCTGGAGTATTCCATAGAGGCAGTAGATAGATGACAATAGCAAATTTAGGCTTTGATGCAAGGGTGTGCACCTAACCTTTTTGCTTTGACTTGTATGCAGTAAATGCATGGCACCAAAGTAAAAAAAAAAAAAAAAAAAAGCGGCTTAAGAAATCTTGAAACTAGAAATATGTACCACCAAAGTAGTACATTGGCAGTACATTTTCAGTGTTTGCCACTGCTGTTGAGAGAGGGGCTGAGAGGAGCATGTCAAGAGAGGAAGACGAGCAGGAGAGAGAAAACAGCCCGGCCTCTTCCTTGGAAGTCCTGCTGTGACTCTTCATGTCAGCACAGCATAGCCCGTTTTCCTATATCTGCCAAAACTGACAGTACTGTGAGGCTGGAGTAAATAAGCTTGCTAACCTGGATCTTCAGGCTTCTTGTGAATAAAGTTGTTGGTGAATACTTGTCGAGTTATAGGAGAGCAATAATTGGGGTTTTAGGAGTTCATTAAGGCCACTGGTAAATGACAAGGATGGAACCAAATAGAAAGGAGTAAAGTCATTCACTTTATTACATATAAATATACCAGTCGTTAGCGATCTTCAACAAAGGAAGCCAAAATATTAGAGGTGATTTTTACCAAATGCCTACTGCTTTCTTTCAGCAGTTATATCTCTTGTAGGGTAGCAGTTGTTAAGTTGAAGATAGCTAAACTGGCATTTTTATGTGTAATAACGTGGATGATGTTATTCCTTGCATTTAGTTATGTCCCTGTTGTTTACCAGTGGTGTTGGTATATTTGGTTGTTAGCTACAAGATGGATACCGTATTTTTGGAACTTTCAGAAGTGTACATATTCAGCTGCATGGTGCTTGGAAAATTGTAGACTCCTACCGACATGGTACTTTTCCTTGTCTGCTTTGTTTTAAACAAATTGTACTGTCGTTGGTACCCACAGGAGTTAACACAAGATGTTCTTCGTGTTTCACTGTTGCAGTCATTACATTTGGGTTAACTGCTTGCAGTAGCCCTCGGTTGGCCTGATTAACAAAGTTTTTGGTCCTGCGTTGGTTGCTGTCCCTTCTTCCATGGCATCAGGTCGTCAGGGATATAAAACAAGGAGCTGACGCCATTACATCAGTCTTTCTTGCCGTGCGGTGCCCGAAGTAGAAGCAGTTTGCAAGTGCCGGTTGGCCGACTCCTGAAATTTTCATTTTCGAGTTTCAGAACCAAAGTCTTCAACTAAAGCTAAGTACCCCATTGGGGAAACTTTTTCTTGCTCCTTACCGATGTCAGTAAAAGTTAATAATTGCATTACTTGTGGAAAGCAAATACCTCACAAAGGTTTTCATTCGTACTGTATTCCTTGCCTAGGCCCTGACCATGACGTACCTTGCTGTTGGTTTTGTGCTTTATTTAATCAGCGCAATATCAGTCGTCGGTATATTTTTGCCTCTAAATATTTCGGTTTTTGGTTTAATTATCCAGAAATGTCGTCTGTTAGCCATCCGACTACCGGGATTCCAACAAAACGCAAAGATAAAGACAGAGACAGGCCGCTGAGGTCCAAAGCTGCCGATGATACTTCTCCTAAGCCAGTCACCAGTTCGCGGGTACTTAGTGAGGAGCATTCACAGCCCCTGATACCTGCCACTTCTGACTCGCAGGCCTCTACTGAGACTGATTCGGAGTCCGGAATGCCGAGAGATGCTTCAACTGTGGAACCTGTGGATGTCTCTACCTTGGATGGGTCCGGAGCCACTGTGCAAGCTCTGGCTTCTGAGGGTGTATTCAGGCCTACTGACTTGCATATTAAACCAACGCCTCCTTCTTCATTTAGGCCAAAATCTCGAACCATGCCTAAGAAACCGATGCCCAGGCCGCATGCTCAGGCCTCTATGCCTAAAAAACAAATAAGAATGGCTGAAGATCTTTTAACTCTAATCAGGGGAAGACAACCTACCCCTTCTAAGAGACCTAGGACTGAACAATACAATACAATTACAATAAATAGAACATGTTGGAGGTATAGATTCCTGTCACAGAGACTCCCCATGCTTTGGAACAAAATTCCTAACTACATTAGGCAGAGCCCCTCACTAACACTCTTCAAGAGAAGCCTTGACGAGTGGATGGGTAACAGAAAATACACCACTGGGATCACTTCATTGGCTCTGCTTGACAGAGGCTCAGTTAATTAATCAGTGGGACGGCGAAAGCCAACACACTTTGGCTAGGCTTATAAATGCCCTCAGGCAGATAGCCTATTACCTACCTATGAAGCTGTTTATGAATCTTCTGACCAGGATTCTGATTTTTCTGATTATCTGGATTTGCCCTTATCTACTTATGAGGATTCTGATGTAGAGGACTCTATTCCCTCTGCTTCCCCTCCAGAGGACTTTTCTTTTTGTGAGTCCTTACATACTCTTAAGGGAGCATTCCCACTGGGAAAGCCAGGATTTTTCTGATTCAAGCAAGAAGCTTAGGGATTTCTTACTCCTGCCTCAGCATAGGCCTTTAGCTGTACCTCCTGTACTAGACAATGTTGACGATGCCTTTTCAGCATCTAGTTTGGCCCCTGATTCTTTGCCTCCTGCTCCCAGAAAACCTGACAGAGATTACAGGGTTCTTGATTCAGACAAGTTCCTTTTTAAAAATCCTATTGCGGATCCAGAGACTATTTCACAGGGACCCAAGGGCATTAAGGCCTCTACTGCTAAAAATCCTACCCTCTCTGATAGAGACTCCAGGGCGCTGGATAGATGGGATAAGAAAGTTTACACTTCTGCAACCTTGGCCATTAGGGCATTAAACTGCCAGTTTCATATGTTAAAGTAACAACGACATGTTATTGGATTGCGTAAACAGAAAATGATGTTGATTCCTGACTGTGCTGAAAATAAGGAATTACAGAATTTAATGCATTCTGCTGAACAGGTTGGAAAACATACTTTGCAATGTAGATTTGATTCATTAAAGGCCTCTTGCAGGGCTGCTGTTACTGGGTCTGTGCTCAGAAGGCATGCTTGGCTTAAGGAGGAATCTTTGCCTGATCATGTTAAAGGCAAATTGTTGGATGCTCCCTTAAATCAGGACCGCCTGTTTGGTAACAAGGCTGAGGAAGTTCTTAAAAAGATTGAAGATAAAGCTAAATCTATGCAAACTGTTAAAGATTTCTTACAAGTTCAGCCTCCTAGATTTAGTAGGCACTGGCTCTCTAAAAATTGGTCCTTTCCAGCCCCTGCCAGGTCTTCTCAAGCCAAACCCAGACACAGCAGAAACCCCAGGTTTCAGTCCCAAGGGACACACAAGACTAAGCAGTGGGGGGTTTCTGCAACCAAATCTGGGAGTAGTAAGACTCACCCCTATAGAAAACTGTCTCAATGACTTGCTTTTAAAACTTCCAAGCACTTCCCAACTGAATGTTCCTTTAGGCGGAAAGATTGGTCTGCTGGCCAAAAACTGGGAACTCATTACCTAGGACAAATGGGTTTTAAATATAGTGTCCCAAGGATACAGATTTCACTTCCACATGTTACCAACACCAAGTGGGTGGCCAGAGGCCCAAAATCAAGTACTCTCTCTCTTAAACATAGAGGCTATTCAGGTGGTACCAGAAGAGGAAAAGGGACAAGGTTTCTATTCGAGACTTTTCCTGGTACCCAGAAAAGGCAATACATGGCATCCTATCCTGGACCTTTCTACTCTAAACACCTTTCTGGTGAATCCAAAATTCAAAATGCTGACTCTTAACCAGCTGCTTCCTATGCTAGGAAAAGATGCATGGTTGGCAACACTAGACTTAAAAGAAGCATACCTGCACATCCCAATCAGGCAGTCTTGCAGAAGATACCTACACTTCAAAGCAGGCTACATGCACTATCAGTTCTCTGCACTGCCCTTTGGCTTATCTACTGCACCCAGGGTATTCACAAAGTGCCTAGCTCCAGTCATTGCATTTTGATTTTGCAGGCAGAGAAATATTCAAATATACCCATACCTGTATGGTTGTCTAGTTCAGGCAGAAAGCTGGGACATTCTTTTGAATCATCTGGCCTTTGTTCAAAGGGTACTGACTTCTCTGGGGTTCACCATAAACGAAAAGAAATCACAGCTGGTACCCTGTCAACAAATTATATTCCTGGGAGCAAGCTTGAATACTACTTCCCAGATGGCTTTCTTCACGCCAGAAAACGGATTCATTTGACAACTTACTTCAAACAAGTGGCCACAAAAACCCAGCTATCTGCAAGGCAAATACTGCAAACCTTGGGGTTCATGGCCTCCTGCATTCTTCTAATTCCATATGCAAGGCTGCATATGTGGAAACTACAATGGTATCTCAAAAGCCTATGGTGTCAACATTTACAGGATCTAGAAGCATGGATTCCTATCATACCTTGCCTATGCCTAGAGTTCCTTTGGTGGGCAGAGGCCTGCCACCAAAACAGGGGACTACCATTCACATTACCCCCTGCCACCCAAATCTTAACAATAGATGCATCAGACTATGCATCCCGGGGAGCTCACCTGGCAGGGAAGTGCATTCAGGGCAAATGGAACCCAAATCAAATGCACCTACACATAAATCAAAAGGAAATGTTTGCTGTACAGAATGCTCTGACAGCCTTTAAGGACCACATTCTTCCAGGACAACTAATGGTAAAGACGGGGACAACACCAATGTCATGTGGTACATAAACAAGCAGGGGGGTACACATTCTTACCCCCTCTGCAGACTAGCCATGGCATTGTGGAACACACCCTTGAGCTACCAAGTGAATCTAAAAGCTCAGTTCCTGCCAGGAAAACTAAATACACTGGCAGACGGACTAAGCAGAAATCTCATGGACCTACACGAGTGGAAACTGGAACCAAGGATTTTCAACATGTTGACAAGAAAATGGGGAAGCCCTGATATAGACCTGTTTGCCTCCCTCCAGAACCATCAACTGGACAAATTTTGCACAAGGATTCCCCACAAGCTAGCTTGGAAAGTGGATGGCCCTATCAGTTTATGCCTTTCCTCCTCTGCCTCTGCTCCCCAAGGTATTACTAAAGATCAAACAGGACAAGCCAAGGACGATTTTAATTGCACCAGACTGGCCTCACCAACACTGGTGCCCACTCTTGCGCAGTGTGTCACCCGTGGCTTCATGGCACCTGTCTCAGACTCCTTCCCTGTTGTCTCAGCAGGAGAATCAGATTCTGCACCCTCAGCTGCAAACCCTGAACCTAGCAGCCTGGCTAATTACCTAATCTCTCCTTTACCATCCCTCAGTAAATTAGTGATGGACATCATTTTAGAGGCAAGGAGGCCTAGTACTAGAAAATCTTATGCTGCAAAATGGAAAAGATTTTGTGCCTGGTACCAATCTCAAGGAATGAACGCAACAGTGCCCAGTTTACCTCAGATACTACAATACTTGACTGAGATGCTTCATAAGGGCTTGTCCTTTTCCTCCATCAAAATTCATGCATCAGCCATTTCAGCTCATTGTAGCACAGAGCCCTCCCCTCTTCTCTCACCAACTGCTCAAGCAGTTCCTCAAAGTGGCCAAAAATTTAAGGCCACCCAGAAGAGCTCCAACTCCAGCCTGGGATCTTAACTTTGTCTTGGAGAAACTCACTCTTCCTCCTTTCAAGCCAGCTGCTACTGCAGATTTAAAATTTCTTTCCTGGAAAACAGCTTTCCTTCTAGCAATCACTTCTGCAAGAAGGGTATCTGAATTACAGGCCCTTATGGCAGTGGAACCTTTCATCATCTTTCATGCGGACCAATCCCTCCTTCATGCCCAAGGTGGTATCCAGTGCTCTTAATCAGTCCATTCATTTGCCTGCCTTCTTTCCTAACCCACAGAACAAAGGGCAATGGATATTGCACTCTAGATGTGCACAGACAGCTTAGATTCTACTTGGACAGGACTAAACCTCAAAGGAAATCTGAACAACTGCTGGTGGCATTTGCTGCAGGGACAGAGGGGAAAGCTATTTTAAAACCATTTCAAAATGGATAGGCCACTGCATTCATTTCTGCTATAAGCACCATGGAAAACCTATCCCACAGGGCATCAGACCCCATTCAGCCAGGGCTGCATCTACCTCTACAGCCTTTCTCAGGGGCGTCCCTACTAGGGACATCCTAGAAGCTGCTACCTGGAGTTCTGTGCATACTTTCACCAAGCATTATCATTTGCCAGTTTTCTCTAAATCCAGAGCTGGTTTTGCCACTGCAGTCTTATAGGGCCTTATAGCTGGTCCTAATTCTATTTAAATTCCTCCTCCCAACCTTAGCTTTGGGAATCTACCCAAATGTAATGACTGCAACAGTGAAACATGAAGAACATAGTACAGTTGTGTACACTTACCATAAATGTAGATGTTCAAGTGTATTCACTGTTGCAGTCCTGGTTACCCTCTCTCCAGCCCCCTTTCTTCCTTTGGCTATACCTCTACTCTCACTTACTAAGCCCAAAAAGCTTTTTGGTGTATTTGCTTTTTTGTTGGAGGTATATCCTTGTATTTATAGATTTAATTGCTTACCATTAGGGAGGCACCTGACATATGGGGCACGAAAAACTGATATAATGGTGTCTGCTGCATGTTTTATACTCCTGAGACCTGATGTCATGGAAGAAGGGACAGCGACCGACGCAGGATCCAAACTTTGTTAATCAAGCCGACTGAGGGCTACTGCAAGCAGATAACCTAAATATAATGACTGCAACAGTGAATACACTCGAACATCTACATTTATGGTAAGTGTACACAACTGTACTTTTGTTTATATATACAGAACAGGCTTATAATCCTTATTCTATCATCCCATCTTGTGTGCTTCTGTATTTATTGTATTGTAAGACATGAGGGTGTTTGCATGTGTCCTCATTACAAATGCAAGTGTTCTCCATTTAATGATATTTTCCTATGAAAGTGAATTAGTTTCAGAATAAACCAGTTTGTTTTAATGTACACGTTCCCTTTGTAATGTACGCCCACCATTTGTAATATATTTTATATGCATGTTTTCAATACTCTGTGTGTACCACATTATTTTGCATGTTTTCATTCCATATTCTAAGTGGTAGATTTCCAGGTAAATAACTGTATGGGAAAATGGTAAGTCCAAGGGAAGTGATTCAGATTTGAAACAGAAGTTTTACAGCTTTGTAATAACTCTGGAGCTTATTCTTCTATGGGCAAACCAAAACAACATGTGGTAGCATCACCTGTGAAGATGAGCCATAGGCTTGTCCACAGTTTGTGTCCAGTTTGTTCGGTTATACAATTGCAGCCAGAGATTTTTTATTATTTGGACCATTAGTACAATTATCAGTTGTTATTACTACTACACACACTTTACTTGGACGACTGTCCGTTAGTGCCAGTTGCCCTTCCTACCCCCCCCAACAGTTTATAATTTATCATTTATCTACTTCTAGTAGGGATAACATGCTCTCCATCAGTTATATAGAATAAAATGCAAAGTGGTGCTGTCATGTCTATATCTATTTGAATGAAACACCACCAGAATACATGAGGTGAATTGTTTTTTAACCTCCACATTATGCTGCATACCTGTCAGCTGTTCCTCATTTTGCAGAACATTCTTGATTTTTGCCTTGTATTTTTGCCCTGCCCCTACTAAAATGTTTGATTTTCTGGTAAATCACAGGGGATTGCAGGAGTCATACTTCCAATAGATCAGAAAATGTAAGTTGATACAGAATATGCTGTTCTATTAAACTTTTATTTAATTTATAGTGATATTTTAAAAACTGCTTTTGATTTTAGACATCTGTCTCCTCCCCTGTTATTTTTGCCTTTGATCAGAATTCTTGAGCAAAGACCTTGAAGAGTTATTGTACACTGATTCAGTTGTATCCATATCAGTGCTGTATTCTTTAGCAAGTGCAGAAGTGCTAAAGTTATAGCAAGGGTTTTGTAACCTGCAGCAAAATTAGTACATTTAAGGGATGGTGATTCCATTATTGCCCATTTCTTTTTCCTTAAGAGCATTTCGGTTTGCTTGGGTGATCCACCGCAGCCAGCCTCATATCTTTAGCAATCCCTGACAAGATAGTGGAGGAGTGAACTGTAATTTTAGGAACAGCTCTTCGGGTCTGATGAACTTTACATGCTTTGTGAAAGTAAAAGTGTTTTCCTTTTGACATGACGTTTTTATATCTTTTTTACTATAGTGTTATTCCATTGTGAATTGTCAGGATTTTTATTTTGACAGAAGTTAAAACTGTGTCATTAGCAACTAATTGCAGAATAAATAAGGCACATGTTTTACATAAAATCACTGGCTTAAAGAATGGGAAATGAGATGTGTATGCTTACTACAATATTTCTGAGTGATTCTCAGTATTTCCCCACTGCTTTTTCCAAGTGTGTGTGTGTTTTTTATTTTATTTATTTATTTATTGTTTTGCTCATCTGATGTATAGATATCCCCGCTACTCCCATCACATTTCTAAACTTTGGAACTCAACCCCTCAACACATCCTAAATGCTACCAACCTACACCAATTCAAAACTCTGCTCAAAGACCACCTCACTAACAAATGGCTCTGCTCCTGCACCAAGCCAGGCTAATACCACATAAGCCCTCATCAAATTTCATCCCCTAAATTTTATAGTCTCCATGTATACCCCACTCGTTAACACCACCTATCGGCTACATACAATAAGACCATCATTTGCTAATTTATTTTCTTTTGTAAGGGTATACATATCTACATGTACATGTATTAAAGTATACTCAAATGATCAACTAAAGATGGACCCCCTGCCCTCAAAAAAAAGTGTGTGTGTGTATATATAGATATATATATATATATATATATATGTATGACTTTACTATATTGTAATAACTTTCTTCTTTTCACTAAAGTGCCTATTGTATATTGTAATTTCTTTATTGTCTCTAGATATTTCTGTTAAATTCTATGTAAAACTGACACTGTACCTGTCAATGTTGCTCTTGTTTTATTGGAGCTTTTCTTCATGGGCCTCCGCTGAAAATGGGCTCGCACCCAGTTGGACTACCCCGGTCAACAAATGTAAAATAAATAAAAATAAAATGTATAGTATTTCGGGAACTTCAACAGCTTTATTAAGCTAGTTTTTTTCCCAAAAGCACAGAAAGTCACAATAGCTTGATAGCTTCGTTAGGGGCAGTATCCTATTGAGGTGCAATATTTTGGAACAAATTAATGTGACATTTTTTTTTTTTTATATACTTAATAACCAAACATCAGATACATGGCTATTTTGAGGGTAGTGGTATGCTGTTTATATATGTCTCATAGCAACGGCTTGAAATCTGTTACGGTTTTATTTGTTCTTTCAGTTTTGTCCCAGTCTGACATCGTAGTGGTACATGGACGGTAGCTGCTTTTGGAGGAAAGATGAGGAGGCACACTGTTTATATGTATGACAGCAGCCATTTGAAATTTAAGACTGTAGCCATTTACTCCTTGACTTTCATTCCAGTCTAGCAGCAGATGATGCTCAGAAGATTTTTTTTTTTTTGTGGTGGGTAAGGAGCAAGCACTATACCCAAATATGGTTTATGTATCCTTACAAGCATTTGTCTCCTCAGTTTGTAAACTGCTTGTTTTGTTAGGTACCACTTCAGTTTTGAAAGAAAAGAATAAGACTGAATGTATTTCTTTATATGTCTTTTTTCCAGACAATCATTTGATGAAAAGGTTGGGGAAAAAGCTTTAAAATGTGCCTTAAAGCATTTAAAATCCTTTGGCTTCTGGGGGCCTAAAGGCCCCCAGATAGGGTTACCATATTTGGTTGTATGTAAAAGAGGACGAAAAAATATTATTTCGTCCTGTTAGGGCTGAAGAGCAAAAAAAAAAAAAAAGAATTAGACAAGTAGCACCGTGTTTGGGGATTTTTGATTAGCCCATATGCCAGTAGTATACGAGCCAATCAAAACCTCACACAGCGGACCCTCTTCTGTTCAATGTGGAACATCAAACAGTTTTGCATTGAACAGAGCTCCGTTTTTTGATTGGCTCATATACCGGTATATGAGTCAATCCAAAAAAAAAAAAAAAACAAAGCGGAGGAAAGACTCCGAAATAGGGATGTCTGGTTTTTGAAAATTCTGCGATTTGTCCAGGTTTTAAAACCCGCCCGGACAGGAGGCCAAAAAAGAGGATGTGTCCGGGGTAGCCATCACTGGATGGTCAGGACAATACAAATATATACTTTGTGTTCTGAGGATCAGTCAACATGTATCATAAAGGAAATTTCATCTGTGAAATTTAGAACATGAATCAATGAGTATACGTAGTACTGTCCAAGTCATGTAGCTGGAAGTCTAATGGAAATTTGGTAAAAGACCAAAGGATCATTATAATATAATAATTAGAGGTGTTCTCATGTACATTGAAACTGTTAATTGCAGATATATTTCCAGTGTTGAGGGTGCAGGTCATGGTGGCATACTGTTAATGAAACACATCATGGAATGTTGAAGGCAGAGTTTAGGTTTTACTGGACTATTTCTTTGATTCAGACCTACATAGTGTAGGAGAAACAATGCTGCACAGCATAGTGTAATGCTGTATGAATTCTTACAGTAATGTGTCACTACAGATGTGCTATCAGAATAACTCAAAAGTAATTACAACATTTATAAAAGTAATCACAATAACATAATCAGAATATCTCCTAAGTGCCTACAGATAGGACACATTTTCTACCACTTTGCTTGCAATACACTTAACTTAAAGTCGTATATTGTGTTAGAAACAATCCAAACAAATATCAAGCGATTAACTGTCTAATTTTACCAAACACTCCAACTGGATAGCTATGATCTGTGGAACTGAAGCATTTTGTTACCCACCCCCCAAAACTAATAACCACTTTGGCAATTCTCTGTATGCAGTTCATGTTGCCAGGTTATGGAACTCCCTCCCACCTTTGCTAACAAACAAATCCTATTTCAGATGCTTTCAGCATAATCTGAAATTACAATTTACCTCTGTTCTAATCCATGATTTTAGCTCCTGCATTTGAACAGTTTACCAGCTCTCTCTCCTGGCCTATGACAGTATGCACCCTAGATATACATTTAACAATTTTTCTCAGGGACAATTTTTCTAGGTTATGTACCAATGATGAGACATATAGAGAGAAGTCTGCAGAATTGATGGTGAACTTAAAAGCAAGGGGATATAATCAGAACGTAATACAGCGGGTATTTAATAAAAGTAAAGAAGAGAGGTTGAACAAAGCAAAACTCTGGTTTTCTGGAAATGTACAGGTGCATGACAGGGAGACTGATATAAGCAGGCAGCCCCTATGAGTTACTTTGAATTATAGTAATAATGTGGGAGGCATATGTGACATTATTCGTCAGAATTGGAAAATCTTGTTAACAGATGACAGAGTGAAGGCATTAATAACTCAGGAACCCACATTTTGTTTCAAACGTAGTAAGAATTTAAAGGATTTGCTATGTACAGACCAACAAGGGGTTAGGAAACCTGTCATGGGGTGACAAGGAACATTCCCCTGTAGACATTGCAAAGCTTGCCGATATATTAGACATAACACATTTATCCATCCACTGTCTGGGAAGAGCTATTCACTGAAACAATATCATATACTTGGCTGACTCTATGCAGTGTTGTTCATTTTATGTCGGCAGAACGAACTGTAGATTGAAAGACAGGGTGTTACAACATATGTCAGCTATACGTACAGCTAATATGCATAATGCCCTGTATCAGCATGTAAAGCAGTACCCTGGGCACGTATTTTCTTTTATGGTTTTGCAGGTTATGCATCCAACCAGGAGGGGGGGAATGATTTGAGAAATGTAACAGAATGTAGTGAAACTAGATGGATAATTAATCTGGGTGCTGATAGAGCACCTGGCGTAAATGGTGTAATTCCTATTGAGCCTTTTTTAAAAAAGAGGAGGGCTTTTTACTGAGTCTTTGATTGGTTGTTATGTATTTTAAATGGTGTTCATAATTTTTGTATGATGTCTGAAGAAGGGTTTTTAAACCTGAAAGCGATAACCTACTGCATTTTATTAAACTATTGTTTTTTTGTCGGCATGGTGATCTGGATCATCTGTTTTTGCTGTCAGAACATTGAATACCCTACTGCATTTTATTAAACTATTGTTTTTTTATCGGCCTGGTGGTCCAGATCATCTGTTTTTGCTGTCAGAACATTGAATACTTAAACAAGAATGGAACACTGTAATGACTATTTATGCTTCTTTTGGAGTATGTATACCATATTTTGTAAAATAAAGAGCTCAACAGATACATTAACATATGCAAATCTACAGAGTTCAAAATAAATGAATCTTGCACTGTAAATTATGTACTGGTCCATAGATTATAGAATGAAGGCCCATAGATTATAGAATGAAGGCCTGAGCACGTTTTCAAGTGCATGATGCGACTGAGAAAGCACTTAGTTGTATGCCATAAACGATATTAAAGGTAAAAGTAAATATAAAATGAAGATCTGTAGTGTTTTTGCAAGGGGAGGGGCTTCCCCCTCCAGGTCTTGATGTGGGAGATGTCTGGCTTAGTACACATGCTCAGAGGTGGTAGTATCTCAAAGAACAGAATAGTTGGTTTTGCTGTCTACTTCTGAGTTAAGTGTTCTTAAGAGTTAATACACCTGCTATTCAGGAGTGTGAAAGGTGTATGATCAAAACCTCCCTTCATAATTATGTAATTTGTAGTATTATTTTGTATTCATTAACATACCTATCAACTTTTTAGGACAAGAAATCTGGACAAAGCCATAAATAATGGGGGGGTAAAGGCTCAAAAATAGGGACAATTTAAAGTATTGCTCTTACAAACTGAGAAAGTTGATAGAATAACAAACCGGTTTTGTGTTGATCTAATTTTTCTGAAGGGCATTGTCTGATACTCAAACATCTGTTATTAATTTCTGACTTCAGTCTTTAATGACTTTCCAGTGATTTGCCAGAAACAAACACAGTTTTATGAAAAATGGACCAAAAATATGAGGCAAAAATCTGGACTTTCTCCAAAAATCTGTACAGTTGAGAGGAATGTTCATTCATTATATTTTCATTGTATACAGAAAATAGTTTAACATATTTTCATTCTTTTGTGATTTGGTGATAAAATGTTCAGATATGGTAAGGGGAGGGCCATCCTCAGTAACCGTCACAACCAAATCCAAGTTTCAGGATCAGTCAGCAGATAGCAACTTTCCCAGACTGACGAGAGCCTTCCCCTTATCCCATTATGAGCTACAGTGCTTAGTCTTTCCAGATCTCCAGTGCTTAGATGCAAAGTTGTATGTCCCAGACTACCTTTAGCATTAAATGCTTTTTCTCACTGGAGTTGAGCAAGTTCTACATTTTTCTGTATCTTGTGAGTATTTTTAATTCACCTCTAACAGATGTTCCTGTCAGAAATGTTTCTGTACCTGTTTGCCTTAACAACTTTGCAGTTGTCTTCAAAATAATAGTAATTTCTTAACTCCTGTACTAAGGTTTTCATTGTACTGTGATGTTTTAAAATGGGCTGATCATTTCATAGATGTTTCTGTATGAAGACAATTTCTCTCCAGTATCACCAAAAAGTGTGTTTGGAAGAGATGTTCCTCCATTATCGAGCTCAGCAAAGCCAGTTGGGTCTCCACCATTATGAAGAAACTTTCTCAGTGCACTTGGATCTTCCCGAACCATCTTTCTCTTTCATCCTTGAGGTTTGCAGTAGAATTAGCTTTGAAACCCTCCTTGAAGTGTTAAGTTTCTCCAGTTAAGAAAAAGGCCTCCCAAGCCTTGTTGGATTTCCTCTTAATTTACCTCTCCAGTTCTCAAACAAACTCAGACTAAAGAATGTGGCATCTTCTATCAAAAACCTTCCCATACAGACTGTAGAAAATGTTTATTTTCCCTTTCTTTTAATTAAGACATATCAAAATCTAGCCAGGCTGTGGATCTGACAGGAAAGTCGCACTGAAGCCTTCATCACTTTACATGCTTGCAGTGGCTGCCTCAATGCCCAGGCACTGTTTTCTGGTGTGCCTTCCCATTCTGTTTCTGTAGGGAACAGGGAGTTGACGTACAATTTCTTCCTGAAACCTATTCTCTCCTTTCTGTAGGGGCCAGGGAAAGGACTTTTTTTTTTCTCTTTGAAACCTAAACCTCATTACATGCATGTTATCTTAACCACAGCCATGGTTTCTGTTTCCAGCACTAGGATGGCAGCAGTAAAGTTTGAGGCATACATCAGCGTTTGAACTTTGACATCGGTCTGCACATCAACCATTTTGATTTCAGTGCTTTTGACCTTTTGAATTTCCTGGCAAGGACAGTGGTCATTGCGCATTCCATTGTTGTAGACATAAGCCCCTTGCCAACTTCAATGCCATTGTTGGAATAATCGGTCATAGTACCAAAGTGTTCACTCCTGATAATTTCAAGGCTGATTCAGACCACAGAGTTTGGCCTTGTTACTGAGCCAGTAACCACTTTTGTTTATCGTACTGATCACTGCAGCAGTAGCATTAACTATATGGGGTTAAATAACAGCCAACCAGCTTCCAAAGCTACAAGACACCATCCATGCACTCAAACCAAACACAGGATTGAGCAGTAAGCCCTTCAGAGCTTTCCTAATGCCGAAGAGAGTACTCATGTGTGGGCTTTCGAGAATCAACAGCTTGTGTTGTTTTGCTAGTCCGTAAAGATTCCTTAGGGGAAAAAATTTCCACTTTTTAAATGCATTATTTAAAAGCACTTTCCTGGTTAGGAAAGTTGTTTTTCATCAAGGAATGTGTTTTTTAAAGGACTGTCATGATACGTAACTGTACTTTTAAACTGGAGTGCACTTTTTCCTGTTAGTTTAACCGCAGTTGAAAAACATTATCTGTAGAGAAATTGCATTTATTTTACTTTAAGGGACTGGTAAAGTGTATTAAAGTGCATCTTAATTTGTTTTTTTGGGGAATAAGTGACTTTAAACAAATTAAATTTTTGCAGACGTCTGCTTGTTTCCCCTGGGAAAGAAGCACCATTTTCAGTTTGATCGTGGAGCAAACTACTGGTTCCCATGGTTGGTCCTTTTTTCCAGCCACAAAAAGAAAAAGTTAAGCAAGCAACCTTTACCACCTGCAGGTGTATGGCTCTACTGTAGCCAAAACTGGTTCCTCAAACCACTTATCCTTTACTCAGCATTGTTTTGGTGTAGCACTTCTGCTTTGGACCAGGGGTTAGCCACTTCCTCTGGCTGTCGGGGTCCCCTCATTGGGCAAGAGAGAGATGCCCTTGTCATTATTGGGATAGGAAATAGGGAGGTCTTCGGTGCTTAGTCAGAATGCTATGCCTATTCCTGGGGAAGCTGCTGGTGCCATTAAAAACTCTGTTGGGACCCATTTTTCCTGTAAAAAAAAAAAAAAAGCTGAAAACATGTTCCTGCTCAAATTTCTCTGTGTAGGAGTAGTTTACTAGATCTGGTTCAGGGTCTGATTAAAGCTCTTAATCCTTCTACTGTGGTTGCTGATAAAAGAAATAGGGGATGTCTCTCTTATTAAAGGGAGTCAAGATTTTGAATCTGGACAGGAAGACCAAGGGACGGATCCAGGGTTTTCTCATGAGATTTGTGACTTGGATTCAGTGGTGAGCACAGTATCTGATTCATCCTGTGGGGTTTTCACTTTCTCTTGGACTGTTTCCAGAATGCACCAGTGTTTTCAGTGAGAGAGCACTGAGGTTTCTCAGTCCCTCAGAAAATGCTATGAGCTGTTACAAATGGAATTTTGAGAACCTTCATCCATTCCTCCAGTACAGTCAACATTGGAGAATGTGTGTCACTGCCTGCAATATTCCTGATAGCATGCTATCCCTAAAAAGGCAGCTAGATTGTATAAAGTTCCTCAGTATTTTAAGTTGTTATACCCTTGTCCCAAACCAGACCTAGCAACTATAGCTTTAGTTACTGCTGCTACATTTTGTTAATTCCAACCCCACACTTTGACAAGGATGTGACAATAATCGATAAGTATGAGGAAAGTGTATGGTTCTACAACTTTAATTTTCAGAATTTTGAATTGTCAGGCTCATTTGTTAAAGTTTACTCTAATTATGAAAGTATGAGGGATATTTTGTCTACTGTTTTTTTGTGGGAAAAATCTGCTTTAAATGGCTTGCTTTCTTCCATTTTACAGGTCCACAACTCATTGTTTAAAGAGTGTGTATAACTATATTGATGCTTTTCCAGGGCTATGGCCATTGGTAATGATTTGAGGAGGTTTATCTGGCTGCTTTCTTAGAGCCTCCCAGATGTGAAATTTGAGATTTTAAATTCTTCTTTGGATAGAGATGTAGTTTTTGGTCCCTCTGCTGAACAAGTTATCAAAAAGTGTGATAGGTTCATAGATGCTTATGTGTTTACTAGGCTAGTGACCATAAGGGCCTTTTTAAGCCAAGCCATGCATCCAAATCTCTGATGAGTTCTGGTACCTTTGATAAGTGTAAGCAGGGCCCTGGGAGATGAACCATTTACAGGCAGCCTGTGTCCATTAGAAACCAGGGATGAATTTCCAGTTCCTCATCCAGTTGTCCAAGTTGCACGTGAATTGGAGTTAGGGAGGAACTCTGCTTCACATGGATAAGTAGCCTGTTTGGAGAAGGGGTAGTCTCTAGGATACATACCTCTTTCTCCAGCAGGCCATATTTATATAATAGGCAAGGTTTACGTCTTTAGAACAGGTAATTATGGTGCTGTTTGTTTTGCAGATATGCAGGAGGTCCTTCAGAGTGGGGTCTGGCAGATATGTATGCCAGACATAGATCCCCCCTCAACAGCCTGTAGGAGACAGAATACAGGGATAGAGCCTTGAGGTAGTCTAAAGATGACCTATTACTTGCACCCTGTATTCTTTTAGTAAGGAACCTCTGTGGACATGCAAATTGTTGGATATACCTGGCCAGATACATACTAAAGGAAGCATTATACTCATTGATTGGTATGATGTATGGTGAATACAGTGAAATGATGATTTCCTTGGACCTAGATGCCATGCCTCTGTTTATAATTTGCACAACATACAATAATTTCCTCATTACTTTAGACACATGATGGTCAAAGGCTAGATTACTGTCTGTATGTCCCCATGTCCCTCACTACTGGGTCAACTCTTAGGGGTGTATTGTCAATATAATAGTATCCTTTAGGAAGTCTTGCACCCCTCATAACTGTTATGCATTTTTTGGCATTTAGATTTAGTCCATGGCCCTGACACCAGTTTTGTCTGTGTCAGCCCTTCCTGGAGAACACTTGTGTCAGTGGGGGGTTCAGTGACGGCTCCTAATTTGTAATCATCTGCAAATTTAGTCAACCAAAGGACATTGTCATTGGTCTTGACTTCAGAAAAGTAAATGCCAAAATGGAGTGGTCCCAGGACCTGTCCCTGAGGGACTGCTCTTGTGACTTGCCTCTTTGTAAAGGTGGACACCCCAGATGTCCTTCCATATCACCATTGCAGTATTCTTTACTAAAGGGATTCCGTGCCTAGGCTGGCCCAACATCCACCCAGTATACCAAAGCCTTAGAATTTTAAGGACATAGTACATCACATGTATGTTCCCGCTCACGGCATAGGGCATAAAGGTGAAATACAAATGTATAAATCTCAGAGCAACTTTGCTGCCAATCTGAACACCATCTTTGATTGTCTGAACGCTCCTTTGTTTGTGCTGGTTACGAAGCAGTTTTCAGATAAGTACCCCATTGCGCTTTTCTTCTGATCTTGTTTTTTTTTCCTTTGGATTTGTAAGTTCACGTCATCCAGAAAGGGAAAATGTCAGTGTGGGAGGCAGAGTTCCCATAAGGACTGCCATGATCAGTGTCTTTTTTTTTTTTTTGCTTGGGTGCTTCTCATGACCATACTAAGTGCTATGTTTGTCAATCTTTTGTCCCCAAGACCCTTCATAGCGGTCTGTCCTCCTTGTCTACCTACCTAGAGAACCAACATCTTGTGTTCTGGCACAGGGTACAATGACGAAATCGTCCCATCCCGGGGGTCAGTCATCTGCCAAGAAGACAACCAAAAAGGTTAGGTTGGATTCTGCTACTGTACCATCTCCCAGGATATCTCTCTTCAGGCTGTTGAAAGCCTGGAAGATCGTCCAGTTCCATTAAATTCCTTTGCCATGACTGCATTGGAGGCCAGCATGGATCCAGCTTCTCAGAGGCTCTCCAGATGTCCTACATTGCAGATGTTGATGGGGAACCTCAGCTGATCGTGACCAAGGGGCATTCCACAGATTCTTGTTTGGGAGGAGATTCACATTACATTGAATGTTGGCAAGGATCTGAACCTCCTAAAGGCTTTAGAGCTGATGTCCTTTTAAAGAAGAAGCAAAAAACTAAACCCATTTCCCCTGCCCCCAAAATCCCTAGTGTGAATGGCAGGATTTCACACAGGGATTGCTTAATGCACTTATGGCCTTGAAGCCACCCCAGGAAGTTTCTGTTCCTGCAACCCCCAGTCATCTGCTCCACTTGAGGCCTAGGGAGCAGGACTGTTTTGATGAGGACTTTGATTCTGGGGAGGAGTCCTTGTCTTACTCCTCTCATATTCCTTCTCCTTTGGACTGTGGTTCTGAGGAGGAAGATTCTATTAGTCCAAAATTCTCCCTCCAAGGAACTTTCTTTTGGAGATACTATATCTCATCTGATGGAATTCTTTAAATGAGACTGTACTCCAGTTTCTGGCATTCAGAAAAGGTATTATGAACTCCTCCAGATGGAGTCCTCTAAGCCCTCTGCTGTCCCTCGGGTCCTGGCTGCCCTCTTAGACACCTTTTCAGCAGCTTCTCAAGCTCCTGATTCCCACCCTCCAGCCCCTAAAAAGCCTGACAGGATTTATAAAGTGCCTGATGACTGTAAGTTTCTCTACAAATGCCCTTCTGCTGACCCCCCTGTATCTGTCTCTTAAGACAAACCTTCCAACACTTGCATTCTGCTAAATTGCTTCTTTCTGACAAGGACAGTAGGGCCGTGAAACTGCTGGGCAAAAAAAGTGAATAATGATGCTACCCTGGATTTTTGGGCCATTAATTCAGACCCATATGACCAGGTATGTCTTGGGTCTTCTTTCTCAGGCTTATCAGATTGTCTGACCTTCCTGATTCGGAGAGGAAGATTTTATCCCTGTCTTTGTTGTGTTCCTCTTCTCAAGTGGCTCGCCATTCTGTTAAATGTAGTCATGATGTAGCTGACGCTTCATCTAGAGCTGCTGCCTTTGGTTCTCTGTTGAGGCATTACACTTAGCTTTGCCTCCAACCTTTGCCTGATGATATTGAGGCTAAATTGATGGATTCTCCCTTTGATAATAAAAATCTCTAGTTCTACAGTGGCTAAACGTTATAAGTCTCTGCAAAAAAAGGACAAGGCCTTACAGGAATTGAAACCTATTTTTGTTTCTCCTGCTCCTAAATTTATTTTTTTTATTTTATTTATTTGCAGTTAGTTAACCAGGATAGTCCATTGGGCCAAAAGAACCCGTTTTCAATGGAGTCCTGGGGAGAAAAGCTCCAAACACAGATTACACAAAGATTACGGTGATTTACATTTTAACAATTTCTGGTTATGAGATAGAACCAAAAATACTGAGGTTACAATCAAAAATAAAAAAGAACATTGCTCTAGTAGGATTAAAAATAAGTAGTTAGATGCAGTAGGCTTAGAGTTTGCTAGATGCAAATAAGAAGTTGTTTACTAGATGCAAATATGAATTTGCTATCTGGAATTTAAGAGATGGAAGACTGTAGGAAGTGGGGAATAGGTTATGAAGGGTGGGAGTAGGAGCATTCCCATGTAGATGTTAGATGTGAGTGGAGTGATTTTTTAAAGGATGGGAGGCTAGTGATGGTACGAATGGAGGGAGGGAGGGAGTTCCATAGGCGTGCTAGGGAAAAGGACAGGAGGTTTTGTCCTGGGGGGCGAAGAGGTCTGTAAACTTCTATTAGGTTTTGATTGGTAGATCTGAGTAGTCTTTGTGTGTGGTGCATTTTAAAGGTAGTGGAGAGGGAGGGACAGTGGGATGGCTGGAAAATGAGTTTGTGTGCATAGGTGAACTGAGTATAGGAGAGGTAGTTGTGAAGGTCTAGCCAGTTTAGTTTGTGGAGAGGTGCACAGTGATGGGTTGATGATTTGTTGCTAGTGGTGAATCTGGATATTTTATTATAACAAGAGGACAGTTTAGTTTTGAGAGAGGATTGTAGGTTTGTTATTAGAGGGGCACCATAAAGAAGGGAGGGTAAGAGAAATGTAGTAGAGAGAGTGAGCTTAGTAGCTGAAGTGAGGTATCGATTGTGTTGGTAGAGCAGGCCAAGTTTTTGGTGTTTTTTTTATGTTTAGTAGTAGATGGGAATCGAATTTAAGCTCGTCATCAATTTGGACTCCTAGTAGTTAGGTTTCAGATACCAGTTCAAGAGGTGTATTATTTTGGCTGGTGATGGAGAATAGTTTTCTATCAAAGGTATTGGTTTTAGAGGGGGTAAATATCATAACTTTTGTTTTAGCTGCATTGAGTGCTAGATGGTTGTCTTTCATCCACTGTTCTGTGGTAGAGAAGGCATCTTGAGTCAGCTTTAAGAGAGTCGGGATGGATGAGGCAGCACAGGTGATTGTAGAATCATCTGCATATTGAATAATGTTAGCATAAGGGATTGAGCAGATTTCGAAATTTCAGAGGAATTATCCCTCTAAGCCTGCCTTTGTGCATAGACAGTCTCGCCCTCCTCCCAAAGATAAAGAGGGCTCTAGACAGGCTCATCCTACTACTCAGAAACCTCCTTTTCCTGATAAGCCAGATTTTGTCTGACTATCTTCGTCCCTCCATCCTAAGCCAGTTTCCTTTGTCTCTTCCCAGTTGGCTAAGGATCACTCAGGATTCCTGGATTCTGCCCATCTGCCAGAGAAAATGCATAGTGTGGAAATCCTTTCCTTTCTCCTTTTCAGGGCATTCCTCAACCTGCTCAGGAACAGACGCCCTTTTTTCCAGATGAACTTCAGGGCCTTTTGTCTCAAGGCACCATCCAAGCAGTTTCTGCTCCCAAAGGGGGAAGGGGTTCATTCCAGAATGTTTTTGATTTCCAGGAAAGAAGGCACCTGGAGGCCCAGTCTGGACCTTTCTCAGCTCAACACCTTCCTGAAGATCCCTTCCATTTGAATGATGGCCGTTGACCCTTTTTTTTTTTCTTCCACCACTTCTATCTCAGGCTTTCCTGGTCTCTGCATCCCTATTTGTCCCTGTTTCAGGAAATATTTTTTTTTTCTTCCTTGCATTTTCAGTTCTCTGCTTTGCCCTTTGGCCTCTCTACTACCCCAAGGGTTTTCACCAAATGCCTTGCTCCTGTGATTGCCTTTTGTAGGATGAAGGGGATTCAGATCTTTCCTTACCTAGATGACCTGGTCATTCAGGCATCCTCCCAAGAAACCTTACTTCCACATCTTCACTATGTTATTTGCCTCTTTCAAAAGCCTAGGGTTTAAAATAAACTTCCAGAAATCCATTGACTCCTTCTCAGCAACATGTTTTTCTAAGATGCAAGCTCCAGACTTTTTCTGTGCTAGCTTTTCTGCCACCACCCAAGGTTCTTACTTTGTCTTTTTTCAGTCCCTTCCTCAGGTCTCAGTTACAGCCAGAACATTTCTAAGGGCTCTGTGATTCCTGGCTTCCATCGTTCCTATGCTACCTCTAGCCTGACTCCATATAAGGAAGCTACAGTAGTTCGTAAAGTCAGTGTGGCTCCATCACTGTCATCCTTTAGACTTTCTAATCCCTATTATTTCATGCCTCAAACTAGAGCTTCAGTGGTAGATTCATCACCTGTCTCTCAACTCAGGACTTCCTTTCAGCCCCAAGTCCCTTCTCAGGAACTCTTTCTAGATGTCTCAGACATGGGTTTGGGGTGCTTCTTTCTGCTGTGTCAAGGTTCAGGGTCTTTGGCCCATTCATCAGAGGGCAGACCATATCATCAAGGAGATGAGCTGTCCTTGCTCTTCAGGCCTTTCATACTCTCCTCCTTCCAAGGACTCTCAAAATCTTTACAAACGACACTACAGTGATGTGGTACATGAACAAGAAAGATGGACATGGTTCTACCTTCTGTGTAAACTAGCTTTTTCAAGTTTGGCATCTGGCTGTCCAATATTCAGTAACTCTTCAGGCTATTTTCATTCCTTCAAAACAAAACATTGTGGCAGACTCTTTGAACAGGTCCATAACACAGGCTCATGATTTAGGGACATTGTCCGCCAGTGAGGTACTGCTCAAGTAGATCATTTTTCCTTCCCACTGAACAGACAACTTCCTTTTTTTTTTTTTTTGAAACAGAATACCAAGTCCTCTGGCATGGAAGGTAGATGCCCTATATTCTTCTTGGAAGTGGGTGTTTCTCTATGCCCTCAGTCCTCTTCCTGTTGTACTGAGGGTCCTGTTCAAGATAAAGCAGGACTCCCCCAAAATCTTATTGGTGACTCCTTTTTGGCCCAGACAGTATTGGTTCCCTCTTCTGCACCTAGCCAAGGGCAATCACCACAAGTTAAATCACAGGATGGACCTATTCACGCAAGATAAGGGGTCTCTCACCCATCTTCACTTGTCCACCCTTCAGCTGACACTGTGGGCGATGCAGAATTTGCATGCTCCCTCTCTCCTCCCCCTTTTTCTCTTCTCTTTTTTCCCTTCTGGATGCACATGTTGTTCCTCCTCTGCTTGGACTGTTGTTCCTCCTGGAGGTATTCAGTTCACAGATATTTACATCGATATGTCACCTTTATATCCTGTGCCATGAGCAGGGAGCATGCATATGATTTCCTTAAAATCCTAAGGCTTTGGTATATTGGCCAAACACTGGGCTACAATAGGCAGGGAATCCCGTTAGTAAAGAAAACTGCAACAGTGAAGAGAAGGTCTACTGCTATGTTAAGATTTTACACAATTGTACTTTTTAATTTCCAGCACCCTGACTACCCACCAGCTGGCATAAGGGTTTGTACCTAACCACTTGACTTTCTCAACAATGCAGGAATGGGGTATTGTATTAAATGCCTCAACCAGGTCAAAGTAGGCAGTGTGAACCATTTTGCACTCATCCATTGCTTTTGTGAACTTCTCAGAGAAGTCCACTGAGTTGAGTAGGCATGACCTGCCCTTGAAAACAAATCTGGTTTTGTACAGTATCTGGAGGTTTCCTGTGTAATTATTGATAATTTCCATGGTAATTCTTTCAATGGCTTTGCATACAAGACCAGTGAGACTTAAGGTTCTGTAGTTTCTAGGGTCTGTAGATGACCCACCTTTGTGCACAGGAATGATTGTTGCTGTTCTTCATTCTTGAGCCATGAAGCCTGTTTTGAGGCTACAGTTAAATAATTCCAGAGGGCCTGATAGGTCATATTTCATGCTAGTTATAGGGCATCCTGAGATATTGTCTGGCCCCATTGATGCAGTGTTCTTGGCCTTAGAGAGGGCATTAAGGACCTGTTCCATAATGATAGCAGGGGGAGTTGCATTTGATGGCATTTCCTGAGAGAAGGTTGATGGGGTGGGGGGGGGGTAAAGTTGGAGTTGAATTTATCTGCTAGTAGGTTTGCTATATGTTCTGGCTCAGTATAGGTGACTCCATTAACAATGAGCTCTGCACACAATTGTGTAATGCCTTTGAGGTTGTGGACACAGCAAATAAATGGGTGGGAGGCCAGATTTGCCACAAATTTGGCTTTGGTAGATTTTTT
Organism: Protopterus annectens; assembly: GCF_019279795.1. Taxonomy (NCBI): domain Eukaryota; kingdom Metazoa; phylum Chordata; order Ceratodontiformes; family Protopteridae; genus Protopterus; species Protopterus annectens. The sequence continues at coordinate 1,237,766,597 of NC_056739.1, forward strand.
TGTCCTCTGAGTTTTGTTTAGTTTGAGAGTGCTTTTATCCTGCTGGGGTGCCGCACCTCCTAATTTTTGCCATGATTTTCTTTCTTCTGTTATACAGCCTGTTAAGATACCCTGGTGGAATTACAACATTGTTTGAGTTGGTTTTGCACTTCTTCCTGGTGGGTACAGCTGCCTCAATGCAGCTGTTAACATGCTTGTTGTATAGGGTTTCATAGAACAGTTCAGTGCAGGCAGCAGTGTTCTCTGGGTTTATGGGGGCTTGAAATTTTGCCATGTTATCAATCAATAGTAAGAAGTTAGCTGCTTTAGAGTAATTCCTGAATATTTCAGGTTTAGCTGGAGTTCCAGGTTTTATTTTTTTACTTCAAAAGAGACTATTTTGTGGTCTGACCTTACTGGAGACTACATTACACTGGGGGTGTGCAGCACTCTCCCATATTAGTGAGGAATAGATCCAGTATGGGTGCATTGACAATCTGGTCCAGGGAGTTTGTGTTTGCAAAATCCAGGAATCTCTGTGCTTCTTTGTTTGGTGTTGTATATAATTCCCAGCTAATATTGGAGTAATTAGTCACCCATTAAACCATTGTCGGCTCCACAAAGTCTGTTCTTCACTTTTTCCCTTAGAACTGATCTAGTTCTCATAATAAACACCCTATTCCTACCCTAAAGCCTGGCACTTGCTCACTAAAGCAATTATGTAAGTTAGCACTAAAAAATTAAAAGCACTACACCCTCACAAACTCCCCTTGAGTACCTTGTTCCCCATTGGCCCTTTTTTCAATTATAAAGGAATTCCCAATACTATTCTAGCTAATGTCCAAAGGTCAGTTGTCAATCTCCTCTCCGGTCCAGCTGGTGAATCTGGGAATCTTGAGGCAATGTTACAACTGCCTCATGTAAACAGATAACCCGCTCCTCCTCCCAACAAATTCCAACACATGTGAGAGATGCAACCATATAGCCAAACTGGAGGCTAAACTCTCTCAACTCCTTACTGGCGTAACCAGTCAGGAGGAGAAGGAAACCACACTCACTACAATTCCAGTCTCACATAGACCTACCACGACAGCAAACCAAACACATAAACGCACAAAAACATACTCGGAGACTCTAAATAAAAATCTGCCTAAGTAGCAGAGACCTCCAAAGCAGACACCCAAGCAACCGCTACCCCAAAACAAAACACGTGCAACACATAGCTCACAAAGCCAGTGTGCCGAACAGTCACAGCCCTCAAGGCTAAACAACACACCTGATACACTTGTAATAGGTGACTGTATCGCTGACGTCCCGCTCACCAGGCTGAACAAGGAGAAGGTCACGGTGAGCTGCCTGTCGGGCGCTAGGATCTGCCACATAACACAAGCACTCAGGTCACTCCAAGGCAAGTACAAATATGACTCAGTCATTGTCCATGCTGGTGTGAATGACCTGAGATGTACCTCCCTGGACTACATGAAAAGAGACAGAGGAGCTCTCTGAGCATGTAGCCCAGGCCGGTATGCCCCTGAACTTGAGTAGCATCTTACCCTCACCAAGAATGATGCCACAATATGAAGACAAGATAATCAATTTCAACAATTGGCTTAAGTATTAGTGTCATTCAAAGGGGATCCAATGCCTGTCAGCCTGGGATGACATGCTCGACAAGCCACAATGCTTCGCTAGGGACGGCTTGCACCTGTCACCCCTGGGCTTTCAGATATTGGCAAAGGCTCTTGCCACCCCCATAGTGCCTTTTTTAGGCAAGGCTCAAAAGACAAACCCAAGTCCATAGGTATCACAAGGGATAAGAAACTAAGAGTAATGCTACTCAACGCCAGAAGTCTAAACCTCAAGATGCACGCACTCGAAACTCTCCTTAGCATGGAGAACATCGATATCTGTGCAGTAACAGAAACGTGGTTCAAGGCTCCCGAGAGCACCCCAGCACTACCAGGTTATACCTCATACCATGCTTTTCGGCCCCAAAACTTAGACCGAACCACAAAAGGAGGGGGAGTATCAATATTAGTCAAAGATACCCACACCTCCAGGTTGGTGGCACAGCACGAAGCATCAGAGACTATCCATGTGCAACTAACAGTGGGTAAAACTGCCTTCCAGTTTATAGCCTGCTACAGACCACCCTCCCAAACCCAGGAACCCCACTCGACCTTCCTGAGAACACTGGAAAATATGAAGGTCTCTCCAAACACCATTATATTGGGCGACTTCAACTACCCAAACATAGACTGGGAGCATTACTCTAGCTCCAACACCCTAGCCCAAAGGTTCCTAGAATTTATAAACTCAAATGCTATGGAACAACTTGTTACCACTCCCACAAGAGGAGAAAACATACTGGACCTGATCATCACCAACATGGGGGCACTATGCTCCAGACCAGAAGTGTATCCCTCACTGGTAAGATCAGACCATAAACTAATCTCACCCCACCCCCTGCCCAGAAAACCACAGTGAAAAACTTCTCTAAAGCAAATTTCACACTCCTCAAAACCGAGGTGGAATCCTTCAAAGCCCCCGGGCCTGTGGAAAATACGGCCCAGACCGCAGAATCCTTTATAAATACATTCTATGAACACCTTCAGGAATGCATGGATCATGCAATCCCAAATAAAACCAAGACCCAATCCTCCAAAGGCAGGCGTCCTGTCTGGTGGACCCCACATAAACAAACTGTACAATAGAAGGAGAAAGCTACTACATGATAGAGTAAAATCCCAAAAAGGGAAGGCATCTCTGATCAGTATTAGCAAAAAACTATGGGCACTCATAAAATCGTCTAAGGCCAGCTTCGAGAGAAAAATTGCACAGGACATTAAGGATAATCACAAGGCTTTCTTTAGTTATATTAGGAACCCGGGTGGGAATTCCCAGATATGCTCAGAATTAGTCCAAAATGACAAAAAATACACCGAACCCGCAGACATTGCCAACATCCTAGCTGACCGGTTCAGCGCAAACTTCTCCCCCCCCCCCCACCAAAAGGGCAAATATCTATCCCAGCAGAGTGCTGCCCCCCTGACATCTCAGATGCTCAGGTAAGAGCCGCCCTCTCCAAAGCAAAAAAACACAGCATCAATGGGACCAGACGATGTCCCGGGCTGTGTCCTACATGAACTCCAAGAAGAGCTAAACCCAAACATAAAACTACTGTTCAATCTCAGCCTTACTGCAGGATATGTACCCAAAGAGTGGCGTACAGCAACAGTGGTCCCTCTCCACAAAGGTGGTGCCTCAATGGATCCTGGAAACTATCGCCCCATAAGGCTGACTAGCTTGGTCTGCAAAGCTATGGAAAGGATCATCATGGACCTCATAAATAAAGATATTAGGGACCTACAGCCACTGGATCCTATCCAGTTCGGCTTTAAGGGCAGATCCTGCCTCTTAAACCTGGTCAATTTCTTTGAAAGTCACCAAGGCCATTGACGAGGGGAAGGTGGTCCACACAGCCTACCTGGACCTCGCAAAAGCCTTCGATACAATACCCCACTCGGGCATTATAGATAAGCTCACCAGCTTAAATATAAACCCCTATGTCACTAGATGGGTTGCAAACTGGCTCAAGGACAGAACCCACATGGTTAGAATTGCTGGAGCCATGTCAGACTCCAAACTGGTTACAAGTGGCATCCCACAAGGCTCAGTCCTGAGACCTCTCTTGTTCGGTATATATTTCTCAGAGGTACAGGCCAACACAGAAGGACTGTGGCTGACCAAGTTCGCAGATGACTGCAAACTAGGCACCATAATCGACTCTCCAGCCGATACAAGCATCCTACAAAAGGGCCTCATAGAAACAGACAGCTGGTGCCAGAGCCATGGCCTCAAGCTAAACGTATAGTCATACCCTTTGGCAAAAACAAAGTGCCCGCAAATTACCACATAGGTGGTAATCCATTAAGTACGGAAGAAGTAATTAGGGACCTGGGGACCCAAGTTGATAGCAATCTCTCATTTGAAAACCACGTGGCCAAAGTGGTTAGAAAAACATTTTATACAGCCCACCTAATCATGAAGGGATTCACATCTAGATCAGGGGAGGTCATCGTGCCTCTTTATTCATCCCTCATCAGGCCCATAATTGAGTACAATGCCCCTTTTGGGATGTACCTTACCAGACACCTGCAGCAACTGGAAAGACCCCAAAAGTACCTCACCAAGAGGATCAAAGGGCTCAAACAGATGCCATATGCTGCCCGGTTAAAGAAACTCCAGCTCTACTCAGTGGCATACCGCCTGCTCAGAGGCGATCTGTGCCTGACGTATAAAGCCATGTCCAACCCGGAATTAATGGACATACTGCACCTCAGAAAATCCAAATTCCATCGAACTACGCACTCGAGAGACTTGAACCTCAGCACTGAAATAAATAGGACATGCTGGAGGGACAGATTCATAACCCAGAGGCTCTCTTCACTCTGGAATAAAATCCCAGTCCAGGTTAGGCAGAGTCCCTCATTGACTCTCTTGAAGAGGAATCTTGATGAGTGGATGGGAGATCGTAGGTTTAACCTGGGTATCACTTCTGTGTCACTGTTAGACAGAGGCACAGTATACTAACCTCGAAAAAGGGCATAGCAGAATTCATTTAAAATGGGTGGCGAAAGCCAAACACACTCTGGCTAAGCTTATAAATGCCCCAGAGCAGATAGCCTAGTATGAACGTATGAATATGGTATTGGGTTGGATGGTGATAGTTTCCTGTAGGTTTAAATACATGATATGTTTCCTAGGTCATAGAGAGGGGGACCTATAGCTAGCAAGGAAGTGGTATCAGATTTTGCCTATGATGAGTTGAACATCGAGAAGCTGAAGTGCATTGTCCTATTTGACCAGCCTTGAGGCTTATTTATTTTTGATGTAAATTGCGACACCTCCACCTTTAGTCCCTGTCTGTGTAGTAGCTGGCCTAAATGTATGGAAGGCATTATAACCTTGCACTTTCAGTGTGCTGTCCATGGCTTTAAACCATGTCTCAGTGGCCACACAGATGTCAGCATTCTTTAGGATGAAGAGAGTTTCTAGGGAGTGGAGTTTTTTTTTAGACTCTTAGCAGTGAGCAGTAACCCCTTCAGATTTTCTTGGTTTTGATTTGCTATGTCAGAAGTGCTTTCAGTTTGGCATTGCCTGAAAAGGCACTGTGGGGAGGACAATGTTTTAACTAATGTTTGAAAGCCTAGAAGGGAGAAGTGCAGACCATCCCTGGCAAAGCAGTGTGGTCTCTTGGCCACCATCTTCCATGCTGAAAAATATTACACCCCTTAGAATTACATCACTAACTAAGCCAATTATTAGTCTGTCATCTTCTGTTCGTATTGTAGCATCATCTTTGGAGTAGGTAAAATGATGCTCCTACTAGCCTGAGACATGCATTGTGAGAGCTCCATGATGTCTCCCTTCGTATAGTCTAGTGAGGTAAATTTAAGGTCAGTTACACCCAAATGGACTATGGCTAAGTCATACTGGTACTTGTGGTCCAATGACCTGAGTGCATTCTTAATGTGGTGGATCCTAGCCTCTGATAAGCAACTGACTGTGACTTTCTCCTTACTTATCCAAGTGAGATGGACATCATTGTGTCTCGGTATTGGATTGTGTGGTCACTTGTCTCATGTGCTTAAAAGTAGAGGCTCCATGAGATGTGGCTGTATTTGTTGACGTGGATGTTCTTTTCAGTGAGTGCATTAGGGGCTGCTGAGGGTAATTATTTGTACTTTGTCTATGAGGTCTTTGAGGTTTAGGAAGGTTACATTTAAGTGCCTCAGCATATGTGGGTCTATGTATCTGCTTTGAATTGTGTGTGATGAGTTCACCATGTGTACTGCTGACAACCTGATTGACATTAGGAGTGCTTTTATGAGAGAGCATTGCCTCCAGTGACATTGTGTAAATATATCTCTGACATACCATATCAGTTTGTTGGAGAATTAACTGTCAGTAAACATGAGGCAATTTCTACATTGACTCAGGATGCCCATAAGTTGGTTAACTGAGATAATAAAGTTCATATCCTTGGCAATATATCCTTTTTTATGGATTAGACCATTGGAGTGAGAATATAAAGTAATGTCAGAAGTATCTGGTTTGCAACTCTGGGGGCAGTGCTTCTCACTGCAAACTACTTGTCCTGTGTGCAACTAGGTATTGGTGAAATTTCAGTGGTGCTTTTATGGGAAAAATGTCACTGCAAGCTAGTTGTCCTGTGTGCAGCTAGGTATTAAAGTTTCAGTGGTACTTTTACAGGAAAATGTCAGCTCAAGGTGTTTGTGTCTATACAGAGCACTGCCAAACACTTAAGGAGAAGACCCTGATGATTTCTGGATGAAGTATTTAGGCAAGTATTCTTAAGTTAGAAGCAGATCAAGCTGAACTTACTGAAAAATAATTAGTTTGTCAAGAATGATCATAGGAAGTTGTTAAGCTATTGGCCTTGGGGCCCTTACATGCCTGGCCAAGAATTTAGCCCATGTTCCAACAAGTCAGCACCCTATGCCACTGTCCAGCAGGAACATAGGTGGAATCCCAGGGGTGCGTTTTCTGTTCCCCATACAGTTATCCTGGTTGCACTCAAATAGGGTGTGAACGCTGCCAGCCTAGCCAGAGAGAATTTTATAGATAATTCTATGATTTGTAAATATCAATGCAATACACAGGCTTGTTGTCTTAAATGGAAAAAACTGCTGTTAGATGTGGAACTGAAAAAAATGAAACTGTGCCCTCTACTACCAAAGTAAAGCATGCGGTGACCCTTTGATGTAGACAGTGGTGCTGAAGGGTCTAGATATTTCTATTGTTTTAACCAAGAGTTAACTTGCTAGATAGAAACATGCAAATGTATTTTATTGCTCTGCTTTCTGACCAGCTGCAAAATAATAAAAGGAGATGTTAAGAAAGTAAATGCAGTTTCTGTTAGCCTGGGAACCCAGGGAAGTGTGAAGAATTATGTAATGTGTAGCCTGGGAACCCCAGGAAAGTGTGAAGAATGATGTGATGTGAATCAGAACTGCAATTTCAATTTAAACAGAGAGAACCAGAGATTTTTAAGCATTTTTGTCTTGACCATTCAACTCATCAGCACTCTGCCTGTTTTCTTATGTAATTTATCTTATACTTATGTTTTCTTTTAGAGATAGCTAGAAAGTAGAAAGATTAGCCCAAGTGTTTTCTGTGATGTCAGAACTGTACTACTGAATTATTTTAAGTATTTCTATGTGATCTCTGAACTCTTGACTAGCACTGTGTAGTAAGAAGTATTGTCTTGTGTTTTTATTATTTATTATTAAATATTTTAAAACCTTTCAACTGTGGCTGTTTTGTGTAGAGATAATTTAAGTTTTAGAGTACATTGCATATTTATAGTGATTACTGTACCAAATCACTCTAATAAGCCTTGACTGTTTAGTTATACTACCAATTGGATATTAATATTGCACAGTAATAATTGGACACCCTTTTAAGGGCCTTTGAGTAGCTGATAAATATTAGCTGGGTGGTGGCAGGCGGTACTACCATATAGTCTGGGTAATATGGGCACAGCTGGAGAACTTGTGCCAGCCTTTCACAGGAGTGTCTGTGTATTTGTATAAACCCTTATCTCAGTGTGTGTGTGTGTGTCAGCTACTTGGGCAGGGACATGAAGCACTGGTTGGACAGAGAGGGTGCTGGAGGTTTTAGCTTGCCCAGGTAGGCTGAGATCTGGACCCTATAGCTGTGTCAGTGGGGAGTCTTATTGGGGACCTGGAGAGCAAAGGAGCGACCAGCCCCAGACTGACTGATCTTCTGTGTGCTCTTAACGGAAATTGCACTTTACTGTGTGTATTTGTTATCCTTTCCTTCATATATGAGACACTCTCTCTGGTGTTAGTGGTAAGGATTGAGGCTCCTTGATTACTGGGCCAGGGCATGGGTGTCACACAGGGTTAATGAGGTCCTCTGCTTTACGTGGAGAATGGAGTCTATTCCACAAAAGGGGAAGTCTCTGGGACACAAATCTGTCTCGCCAACAATTTCTGTTGATGTCACAGACCAGGTTGCGCATGTGGGTTACTCGAGTGGAGCTTGACTTGCAGATATGCAGCAGTCCCATCAGGGCGGGGTCTGAGACTGCTTTATATGCCAGACAGAGATCACCTCTGAGGAGTCTGTAGGAGACTGAATAGAGGGACAGGGCTTTGAGCATGTGTAAGGTAGATGTTCTTTGTAGTGTCTCCAGATGCTGCATGTGCTTTGTGAGATGCATGCCGAAAGGGGCATTGTATTCAATAATCAGTCTTATAAGGGAAGAGCACAGGAATGTTATGACCACCTTGTCCCTGGATGAGATAACCTTACTAATGAGGTGGGCCATGTAGAAAGCATTCCATGCAATGGAGGCAATGTGGTGATCAAATGTCAGTTTGCTATCATCCTGGGTTCCCATGTCCCTCACAACTGATTGCATGCTTAGTGCCTTATTATCAATGTGATAATTTGTGGGGATGTCATTCTCTCCAAAAGGTGGGATGATGCATTTTTTTGCATTCAATTTAAGGCAACGTTTCTGGCACCAGTCATTTGCTTGAGTGAGACCCTTTTGGAGGATGGTCCCCATCACTAGGGGAATTGATAACAGCATCCAGCTTGCAGTCGTCTACAAACATGGTCAGCCATAGCCCACTAGATTTGGCCTGCACCTCTGAGAAGTATATACATAGTGTTTGAGAGGTCTAGCTTTTAAAAAAGGCTTGAGAGACAGCTTCATTAAGACCGGGTGTCTTATCAGCATTGAAAGACAGAATCCATTTTTGTTCTGCAGATTGTGCGATTCCTAAGGTCTCCCCCTCTTAGACTCTCCGGAATAATCTCTAGCACAAGAAATTTAAAATTATGTTCCTGTCCCAAGCACATAAGATGCTTGGCAAGAGCATTAGTGTATTTCCTGTTTCTAATGTCTCTCTGATGTACCAACACCCTGGTGTCTTTGAGTTGTCTATTACTCATGCCTACATAAAAAGCATGACAAACAGTGCAGTAACTGAAATAAACAATGTTCTTAGTCCTGCAATCAGCATAAAAGTTTGTATCTATTTTAAAGTGCATGTTAGGGTGTATGTAAATAGGATTGGAGTGTATAAACTTGCAGGCTGTGCAATTTCTGCATTTAAAAGTGCCATGCCTCTGACTGTAAAACCTTGTTAAAAGTAGAAGTATTATAGCACAAATGCCTTTTCAAAGATTTGCTATTTTTAAGAGAAAAGTGTGGAACTGTGTTTGTGGCATTTCTTAACTCATCTACAGTATCCAAAATGCCCCAGTTCCTTTTAACAATGTCACATACACTACTAACATCAGAAGAGTATGTGAGGGGAAACTTAATCAATCCAGTCCTTTGTTCTGTATATATGGCTTAGCGATAGGACTTCGGTTCTGACCTCGAAACCAACTCCGCCAATATACAAGCGAGCACCAGCAAAACACTCTTGAGCTAAGTCCTATCCATAGTGCCTCTCTTCTCCTTTCTCCAGATCTTATTTGCCCCGTACTTTTCAAGACGAGTCAAGCCAGCTCTCTCAGCTAAGTGATAAAGTTTTGATATTTTCTCTTAAATCTCTCTAGTCTTCATGTTTTTATTAGAATAGTTTTC